>NC_142512.1:28971212-29274242 GCF_057876585.1 Rhinolophus sinicus
CTGCCCTTCTTTCCATGCATCAGTTGGATGATTCATCATGGTAATTATGGCATTATCATATTCTTCATACTTGTCATACAAAAATACCAATTCTGCCCAAAGATGAGCTTGTTCTGCAGCTCTTAGCACCTGAGTAAGACATATTTGATTGCTTTAAATATGAGTCTCTAATTCTAGCTAATAGCCTAAAAAGAGATATTTTAAAGTAGTTTCAGCTTCAGAATTGCTTCACAATGTTAAAGGTTGGTTACCTTAGGAATATTCACTCTGGACCAGAAAAGCTCCAGATGCTCCCGCATTTTCTGTGGCTTAAATTTAGAATATAGAATGGCTAATTCAGTAAACATCCCCATATGAGCTCGCTCAAGTCCCAGTGCTGCTTCCAACATGGTTATCAGTTCTTCAAAATAGCCACGATCCTAAATAAAGGAAATATTAAATAAGATAAGAACATCCATGGCATACGTAAGATCTCAGTTAATAGAAAAGATTCCTGTTCATTACCTGATAGTAGTTGATAAGTTCCTCCAACTCGTCTGCATGTACTACAATATGAAGTCCACACATCTGAGCAAGACGGAATTCTTTCCCATCTACACAGGCAAAGCAGACCTACAAATAAAAGTTTCAATTACGTGAACTCAAATGTAAACATAGCTGGTTAATTCAATCAATCAGTTTAAAGAGCATTTTTAAAGAGCATCTCAGTTCTTCATTTAAACGGGTATTGAGATTACCTCTTTCCATGTTCGAGTGCTGTTAGCCTTCCTAGCTCCATCAACAGCTGCCTGATATTCACCCAGGTGAACCAGGGTAGATGCCAAGCGTCCAAAATTGGAAACATTATTGTATAACAACTTAGCAGCATCATACATTTTTTCATCGTAACAACGGTCACCAACCTGAAAAAAAGACAATTCAGTCTAGGTAAGCCTAAACTCAACGAGAAATAATACTTTTCATGTAAAAGTTTTTTTTTCCTGGCCGGCCCGGTGGCTCAGGCGGTTGGAGCTCCGTGCTCCTAACTCCGAAGGCTGCCGGTTCGATTCCCACATGGGCCGGTGGGCTCTCAACCACAAGGTTGCCAGTTCAATTCCTCGAGTCCCGCAAGGGATGGTGGGCTCTGCCCCCTGCAACTAAGATTGAACACGGCACCTTGAGCTGAGCTGCCACTGAGCTCCCGGATGGCTCAGTTGGTTGGAGTGTGTCCTCTCAACCACAAGGTTGCCGGTTCAACTCCCGCAAGGGATGGTGGGCTGCGCCCCCTGCAACTAGCAACGGCAGCTGGACCTGGAGCTGAGCTGCGCCCTCCACAACTAAGACAGAACAACAACTTGAATCTGAACAGAACCCTCCACAACTAAGATTGAAGGGACAACAACTTGACTTGAAGAAAAAGTCCTGTTCCCCTTCCCCAATAAAATCTTTTTTTAAAAAAAAAAAAAAGTTTTTTTTCCTTAGAAATCTTTGGCTGTGATCTGTTGATCCTACTAAACAAATAAAATTACTCAACTATTCATTTTTCAGCTCTGCCAAAATTTCTGAACAGGAAACTTACTTGTTGGATATGAGCATTATTTGGCCCATTGATGAATTCTTCTAACTCTGCAAGGCGGTTTGTTTTAGCCAGTGCAAATATCAATTCTGTCTCCACATAGGACTCACGAGCCTTCTTACGCGCCATCTGCAAGTACTTCACCAGTTCTTCCCAGTTTCCTAGGTATGAAAAAAGAAAAAAATTAATCCTAACACTAACATTTAACTTTTCACCCAAGTAAATGAGAATTGCTATTAATTTCCTTTTCAAGGAAACATTATAGACAATAACACATGTAATCAGTGAAATACATCTACAATAGCAAAACTATTACGCTTCTGTATTATTACCACAAAGAACAGCTGAATTCCCCCTTTAAATTGTAAGATTAGAACTTGATCAGGATTTTATGAGCCTTCAAAACAGAAAATTAATCGTCTCCATGGACCTTTGTAAGTTCACAAAATGTAGCCTCTCTTTATCTGGACTAAGATGGAGAGCTAAACGTTTTCACAAGTAACACTACAGTATCTAACTCCTACATAATTCAGAATATACAAACATCTTAATGCTTAGCTTAACCATAGCTTAAGTACATTTTCTGATGTCACAAACACCTAAAAGAAGTCATACCACTAGTATTGGCAGCCTGAACAACTTCCATGTAGGACGAAGGATCATCTGCTTTGATGTAAGAATCAATGGCTTCTTTCACCATTCCTTTCTGCAACTGGGCTTTCGCAAGTTGACTCCAGACTGCAGGTTCATTGCAGCGTTCAGCAAACTCATATGCCCGATCCAAATTTCCAATATGTTCAATTAAGACCTACACAACCAATTTTTGAATTAGTGTTACAGTAAAATGAATCTTAATACATGGCAATTACAATTAAGCAGTCAGGATTTTATTGTTCTCACTGCCACCACAATCAGGTATGCCTACCTTCATAGGAAAGTGCATATATGGAATGCAGAGAAGTCATTACATTTAGTAAATCAAGTTGGGTAGTCTAAGGGCTTATTCACCTGCACTGCTGAAGTGTTAACATCAAATTTCCGGAAAATGGCAAATGCTTCCTCAAACAGCTCGTTGCTGATGGCAATGTTGGCAATATCTGGGGCATCATAATTATCCAGACGGTTAATATATTCCATAACACGGGTACGGTCAGCCTTGATTGCAGTGAGGATGAGGAGGTTCTGCAGATTCCTTTAAGAAAAAAGATTTGAATGCAACATTTTAAAAGCTCACAAGTCATAAAGGATCAACACTGCAGCTATAAACAGTTTTTTTGTCTCAAGAGGTAGGGTGAGAAGAGGAGGGTAGTAGAAGACAACGTTCTCCAATCTTGGTGTCTTTGTTCCTTCCCGAAACTGAAAGGCCACAATTAAAGATTGAATATAAATAGCCAATGGACCTCTCTCATAGCATACCTGTGTTCACTGAATACAGAGTTATCAAGGACAATTTTCTCCAGCAGTTCAATGAGTTCATTAGGAAGGTCTGCAGTCATAAAAGCCTTGACAGTCACTGACACTTCCTCAGGGTCCTGAGTCTCAGACAAGGCAGTTTGTACAACCTAGAGAGGGTATATAGCCAATAAATACTAAGAATCAAGGTGATTTTGAAGATATCTATTAAGTTGGCCTTTCAGTAGAAATAGGTAGAAAAGAATGGAGGAAAATATCTTTAAATTTACCAGTCAAAGGTCTTTGTACACAAATTCATGTATACCCATATCACGTATACTTCCATTCTCTTGAAAAATTTTCCTAATTACGTAATTTCTATCCTTTCCCTGATTAAAACATTATTCATAATAACTATTCCCCAGTATCACTTTAATAGCCATATAGCAGTGGCATTCTATACTCAGTAATTCCTCCCTTTTTGGCTATTTGTATGGTTCACAGGTGTTGCAATATTTTTTCCAGGAAGCTCTGTATCTACTTGAAAATTTTCCTTAGAAATGCTTAGAAGAGGAACAAAAAATTAACAGCTTTTAATTTATTCTCTTCCATATTTATACTTCTATAAGAATTTAATAATCATTATAACTTCCAATTTTTAGGGTTTTAAAAAATATTTCAATTTTATATAGTTATAAGCCCCCATCTCTTTTGCAGTTTTCTGCTTACTAGGGAGATTTAATATTGACCCATTTGGTCTTTTGTATTTTCTGTTATCAATTCTTATCCTTGGCTAACTTATCACTATCTTGAATATTTCCAATCAATTTTAGAATTTCTCAGGTATTAGTAATAGCAATTCTTACTCATTCAATGTTTAGCTTGCTGTTTTCTTTTTGAACTATGATGATTAGAGTTTTACACAATTAAATAATCTTTTTTGGGATGTATTTCCTTATGGAAGATGTATTTTATTTTTGTTAACATTTATGATATTGTCTTATAATTAATTTTTTTTATTTTTCTACTTTTTACTACTTTCTTTCAGTTAAATATGACACATTTGAGTATATTTGGGTATATGAGGGGAAAGGTTTTATCATAGTTAAAAAGATGAGCCTGAAACACATTTGTCAATTTTACCTGGTCAATTAGTGGTCTCCTGTAAGGATTGCTTTCCAGCAGCACACTACCCCACAATTCTGGATCCTTTCGGCGCACCAGGTAGCGGGAAAGACTTTTGAAGAGGGAATTCTCATTACAAACCTATACGAGATATTAAAGATTATTTTCAAGGTAAGAAGTGAAGACTTTTTATAACTGACTTTACTTTTAAAGGTTATTTCCTATCATTTAAACCATGTTTGTTTTATAGGGAAAAAAACCCACTATTTTTACATATAATCTTGAATAAGTCACAACCAAGCTTTTTTTTTTTAAAATTAAAATTCAATCAACAGAAAAAACATAGTTATTAATTTCTGGAGTCCTTTAAAAAGCATCCCAAGTATAGATGTTGGATCTATACTTATATTTGTATACATGTATATGAAAGGATGTATGTACATATATGCATATATTTCTGACCACTGAATGATCCTTAAAGCAAATATACCTAATAGCCCAGATCTGCATTTTTAATGGCATTCCCCTGGAAAAATGGTGTATTCCAGGGCTAGGAGAGTACGAGAGCATGGTGTAACTTGCTATGCCAAAAAATAAAGAAGTGCTCAAAGAATGAGGAGACCATGATACAAAAGCCCTAGGAAACAGGCTGAAGGGGTTTCTATTAGCCAAAACAGAATTGAAGTACCAAAACAGTGGTGTATTATAACCTATTGAATAAAACAGAAATTCATGAGTACATGAATACACGAGTACTGACTGATAAATGCAGAGAAAGTGCTGGAGTTGGAAAAATTGTCATTTTGCAATAGACACATGAAGAATGGTTCAAGAAATATCAATAGATTCTAAATTGGTGAAGGAAGGGAGACATGGGGACAGGGTATATGCATGGTTTTAAGTGTCTCCTTGCAGACTATTTAATATCTGCAAGGGAAAATACAATAATTACACAGTAAAGAAATTGACAACTTGATAAAAAGTACCTCCACAAATGAGGGACAAAAGAATGTCAGGTGCCTCTGCATATAACAGCATGAGAAAGACAAATCACTTAAGCAATATTCTGGATAGAAATGTACAATCTAAATCTAATCAGGAGGCACTATCAGAGAAACTCAAAGTGAACACCACTCTCTTTTTTAAAAAAAGAGACTTTTCATTTATCTGAAATATACAGAATAGGTAAATCCATAGAGACAGAAGGAGCTCAGTTGTCAGGGGCTAGGAAGAAGGGAAAACGTGACACAACTGCTTAATGAGTACCTGGTTTCCTTATGAGGTGATGAAAACTTCAAACTAGATAGATGTGGAGATTACACAACATTGTGAATGTACTGTAACTGAATTGTTCACTTTCAAGTGGTTCACGATATGTGAATTCCACAGCAATAAAAAGTTACAAATAGAAAAAAAAGACTTTTTACAAAGACAAAGAAAGGCTGAAGAACTGTTTCACATTAAAAGATACTAAAGAGATATGACAACTATATGCAATATGTAATCCTAGACTGGAGGGAAAAATTGCTAGTCAACTGACAAAATTGGAATAAAATAAATTTTAAGAAATATTCCATCAGTGTCAAACTGACTGATATTGGTACCTATAATGCCCTTATGAAAGAGAATACACATCTTTATTGCTAGGAAATACACATTGAAGAGGCCATGATATATGACATTTCTCATGTTTTAAAAAATGTATGCATGGTGTGCACATACACGCATGAGATAGCATACAGAAACACAAGTGAAAAAACTAGTGGGGTTAAAATGTTAATAAGTGAATACAGATTTGATCTACTATTTTGGACATTTTAAGATCAAAACTATTGGCAAATAAATTTTTTTAAAAAATCGTATGTCTTCCGCAGAGAAATCCAAACAAGATGAATCCAAAGAGGACCACACCAAGACACGTCATAATTAAAATGCCAAAGTTCAAACACAAAGAGAAAATCCTAAAAGCAGCAAAAGAAAAGCAGTTAGTTACTTAAAGGGACCTCCCATAAGATTGTCAGCTGATTTCTCAACAGAAATTTTACAGCCCAGAAGGGATTGGCACAAAATATTAAAAGCGATGAAAAACAAGGATCTACAACCAAGGGTATTCTACCCAGCAAGGCTATCATTTACACTCAAAGGAAAGATAAAAGAGCTTCCCAGACATGAAAAATCTAAAGGAGTCATCACCACCAAATTAGTATTATAAGAAATGTTAGAGGGGCTTCTTTAGGACAAAACAAAGAGAAAGAAAATAAAAAGTATGAGTAACAAAACGGTAATAACTACATATCTATCAACAACTACATTAAATGTAAATAGATTAAATGCTCCAATCAAAAGACACAGTGGCTGAATGGGTAAGAAAATAAGACCCTTAAATATGCTACCTACAAGAGACTCACCTCAGATTGAAAGACACATACAGACTGAAAGTAAAGGGATGGAAAATGGAAATTTTCATAAAAATAGAAGAAAGAAAAAAAAAGCTGGGGTAGCAATACTTACACTAGACAAAAATAGATTTCAAAACAAAAGCTGTAACAAGAGACAAAGGAGGACCCAGTAATCCCACTTCTGGGGATTCATCTGAAGAAACCCAAAACACTACTTCAGCGGGACGTGTGTATCCATATGTTCACTGCAGCATTGTTTACAATGGTCAAGATGTGGAGGCAGCCTGGGTGTATATTGATGGATAAATGGATAAAGAGTAGGTGGTACATATAAACAGTGGAATATTGCTCAACCATTGAAGGAAATGGGTTCTTGCCATCTGTGGCAGCATGGATGAACCTGGAGGGTATTGTGCTGAGTGGAGTGTCAAGCAGAGAAAGACAGATGCAATGTGATTTCGCTTATATGTGGAATCTAAAGAACAAAATAAAAAAACAAAACAGAAACAAACTCATACCTAGGTACAGAGAACATTTTGATGGTTGCCATATGTGAGAAGGGTTAGGAAGTCGGTGAAAAAGGGGAAGGGATTAAGTACAAATCGATTGTTAAAAGTAGTCATGGGGATGTAGGGTATAGCATAGGAATATAGTCAATAATATTGTAATAACTATGTAGAGTGCCAGATGGGTACTGGATTTATTGGGGTGATCACTTCGTAAGTTATATAAATGTCTAATCACCGTGTTGTACACCTGAAACTAATATAGCATTGTATGTCAACTCTAATTGAAAAATGAAAAAAAGCACGTGTCTTCCAAAAGCTCTTTATATTAACTAAAATCACTCTCAAAATTCACTAATCTAACATTATCTAACAAATTTTTTAAAATGTAGCCTTCTCTCTATACACTCAGCTAGCAGTACTCACATTAATAAGTTCCTGATCACACTGGCCACGTTCATAAGCAACACAGGCCAGATGTGGATCTCTCTTCTCACAATACTTTCCAACAACACGACTGTCATAATAAGGATTTTCACGAAGAAATCTCTCTGGGTTGTTGTTACTGTCTATGTAGATTTTGGCTAACGCATTGTGAGTAGCAGGCTCTTCACAGCCCTCATGAATTCTGGCCTCTAGCCAAGGCAGAAGCAGTTTCAATCTAGTAAGAAAAAACAAAACAAACAAAAAAACCCAAGCACACATATACTGTATTATATAAATAACACATTCTTGACATGTTAACTATGTAAGTACTTTATGATCTATAATGTGCGTTCCATACATTATTTTGAATTCTTAACAATCCTACTACAAATTGAGAAATTAAGGCTCAGAGATGGTTAAATGATTTGCCTAAGATTACACAGAAGGTACATAAGACTATACTCTCCCAGACTTATCTGCTACATATCTAGATAAGACATTGAAAGAAGAGATTATAGATTCATAGACTGTTCTTTTTTCACAGTAGACTATCTAGACTTCAGATAAATTTTGTTTAGGGGTAGGCTGGGGATGTGCTATGAGAAAATAGGCCACATTATCTGAGGTTCCTTTCAAATTTAACAGTTAATATGCAATACCTACAGCCAAAGGAGGCAGTACTCTAAACGCACACTGGGAACAAAATCTGGTAGATTTAGAAGTTCTGGGTTTAATAATTCTAGTATTCCATTAAATATCAAAATCACCCAGAAAAAGAGCAGTAGGCCATTATTTTGGCTATCAAATTAATGTAGTTATTATGAACACACTCCCATTATGGTAAAGACACTTAACTCTTCCATTAATAAAAGCAAAAAATCAAGGTCCTATAAATATGTGCAAGCCAAGCAGATGTTCCATGTTAACTGAAACAAGAAAGATTAACTAAGGCACATCTATACTAACGACTAAGATGTGAATTTAATTTATCACAATATAATTTGTCACTTAAAGACCAAATTGTCTAACTGTAACTATCTGGCTCTTTCCTTGGAATACACAACAAAGAAGATTGTTTTCAGGTATTAGACATAAGACTCAACTGAAATCTCTTTACATGTTAAATTGTTATTATCAATCACTTCAAACTAGGCTCAAACTTTTAAAATCAGTATTATATTCTATATCTCCATTGACCTTACATGCAGAATTTTTCCACGTTTGAAACATTCAAATACAAATTTTATTACCAACTCAGGTTAAAATCATACCCACAGGCTTTCTTGATATCTTTTTCCTAACTAGAGTAACTTCCCACTGTTGTATCAATCCACAAACCTTGTTTACTACAACACGTTCTAAACACTAGAGTTCATCAAAATGTCCCAGCAAAAACAAGACTTCATTGTATAAATAGTAGAAGCACTTATATTATTAATTCATAATTCACATTACCATACGAAGGTCCAAATAAAAAACCAATTTAACCCAGAATTACACAGGGAACTCTTTTTGTTATTACACTTGAGAACAATTTATCAGAGAGAATTAGTTATTAAATATAAGGGTATCATACCTAACTAAAAGGAGGCTTTTTTCATAGTTTACATTAGAAACATACACAAGGTCAACCCATTTAGGTATAATTACAAATATGCAAACAAGTGATCAACCAGGTTAACAGATTTTCTATTTGACAGATGTAATGTTCTAGAAAACACATTTTTTTCAGCGCTACAGCTAGCTTATCTCTTCTAAATTAGGTGTTTCCAGGGAATTATGGACAATGTATTTCTGAGTAGCTTTTAGACAACAAGTAATTTTTATCCATTACCATGCTGAGACTAATTTCTCCCACTTAGGAAGGTTAAAACGGTACTACACCTGTTTCTTTTTTCAACCTCAGCAACAAGCTCATCAGTAGAGAATTGACCTCTTACAACAAGAATCAAGTTTTTAATGACATCTTCAGAGCAATCAACATCAAGTAATCCTCCAATAACTACAGGAAGTCGACTTGGATTCACCTAAGGTTAAAAAATAGAAGAATGCCATTATTTTATTAATAAGCAAAGTAAAAAGGAGTTTTAGAAAATAAAACATTTCCCTCTTTTAAGCTCAGTTTTAAAATTCAGTAATAAACTGAGAGTCTAAATTTGCAATTAGACCGAGGAATTTAGCAGGAAGTCTGACTTGGTTAATTAATTACCTCGGCATTGCTCCAAAGGATAAATAAGTTCAAAGAAGCTAAAGTCACAGAATGATTATGGAAGACTGTCCAATAAAAAGTCCTCCATTATAGCAAAACTACCTTTTTATTTCTGGAGTTAGATGGTACAGTTTCTAATATCTATATCTAAGATGATTTTAGAACTGTGCTTTGGAGTCTATGATCTCTACACGGACCCTTCAGGGACTATCAAGTAAGTAGGGTGTAAGCCACCCAACTTTTTCAATTATAGTAGTTTTGTTTCATTTTACATACTTGGCATGCATGTAAAGTTTTTAATCAAAGAAAGGATTCTGGTGGGAAAAAAATGTTGAAAGCCACTGTAGCAGACCACTGTATTGGGCACCTAGTTTCAAACGGATGATGATTTCCAAAGTGTGAGAAGTAACATCTACAATAAGATTTAATTTTTAAGTTACATCAATATTACTTACCTTCTGTACATATATCTCTATATACTTTTGAAGATTATTTCTGTATAAGTAGAGCACCAAATCATGGACAAAGTCGAATCGATCACACACAATGATGAGTGGTAACTGATCTGTTAGCTTCGCTTCCTAAAAAAAAGAACAAAAAGAAACCTTAATTTTCTCCTCTGTGAGGTATCAAATCTACGTAAAATATGAGAATCTGTTTTATACTGGTAGGAGACGCTCACATAACCTCAGCTCTTCTCTTAAAAAAAGAAATGTCCTAATTGTTGGAGAGTGCCCGTCCCAGTTTTGGTAAACTTTTACTAATCAACACTTAGATTCACAGCAAAATACCAGGTCCTTCCCACACATTCTCTTTACCAAAAAAATAAAATAAAATAAATAACAAATTAAGATTTGTGAGCCACCAGTGGCATTTAGGATATAAAATCATCACAATGGGACTTTCATTAATAGCAGTACTTCAAGTGAATTGAGTTAAGACCAATATACTGTCAAAATGATATAAACGGCTCACATTTGTTTCAAACCAACGACTTACTTTTTTTTACCCCTCCCCAATTCCAATCTATATGGCTAGCCTCTAACATTCTATTATAATGTCATCTACAAGGAGCAGCATGATGGTGATGCCCATGAATTAAATACACCACATGTTGCTATAATAAGAAAAAGGTTAAGAAAAAGAAAGCACTTTAAAAAAAGACAACTTTAAATTGCCAATTGCTTTTACCACTACAAATGTCAAGCTACAATCCTACTTTATGGATTGACACAAATATTATAGACAGGCGGTAAGACCTGTACTAGGCATTTACCTGATACATGTCCTGTTACATTCCACAGACATAAGGTACAGCACAAAAAACAACAGTTTCCATCAGGAATTCATTTACACACAGTGAAACATTCCTCAATAAACGATTCCTCTATGATAGTCTAGTAAGGAAGTAGAACTAAGCAGGATAGGACTTTCCCCAATGACAGCCACTAAGAACATTATTTGCAAGATTAGAATGAGTCTAGCGCCTGTCAGCCACCCAATTATAAATAATTCGAAGATTAGTCTATGAAGTGGTAAGAGAAAACCAGACTAAATCTGAGAGTCATGAAAAATCCTGAATAAAAAATCAAAATGGCTATAAATCTGAAGTGGAAGTCCAGCTGCAGATTTTTCACATTAAGGAAAGTCTAAAGCAAGTATTACTTAGCAGCATGAAGACTCTATACTAAACAGCTGCTACAATCATTTCTAGAAAGAACATTTGATCTACCTACACAATGATTTCAGTAAGCTAAGTTTTTCCTGCTAAATAAACATCAAAAAGTTAATGGATCAACACTAATCTTTATCCTATTTAATATACACATAAAATATGCATACTTTATTTTACCATTTAGGGAGAAAATACACTTGGAAGTAATCTAAGATTACATGGGTAATCTACTCTTATGCACGGGTGCTTAAGATTTCTGCTGGCAAAGGCAACTATACTGTATTCCCAAAGAAAACATAAGATTGAAAAAGTAGGAAAAACTAGGATACTTTCTGGATTGCCTAAATTTGCACAACTTCATATGTGTAAATAATGCTATTAATATTTTAAATTATTTTCTTATTAAATTATTTACTTATTAAAAGTTTACCCTCTAGCTATTACGGGAAAAGATTTTAAAATCAAAATTGAAATTATATAAACAGTCAGAGGTTTTCATAAACATGAAGTTATTCATTGAAGTAATATTTACTGAGTGCCTATGTACCAGACACTGTTCTTATGCACTGGAGATATACCAGGGAACAAAGCAAGCATTCCCTCAAGGGACTTACACTGTAGTGGGAAGAGACAATGTCTCATAGTGTTAAGTGTTATTTTAAAGAAAAAAAAATAAAGCATAATATGAGGGAAGTAAGGATTGAAGAAGGATAGGTTTTATTTAGATAGAGTAATCTGAGACATCCTTTCTCATAACATTTGGTCAGAAATCCGAAAGGTAAGGATGCATGTCATGAAGGTCTGAGAAGAAAATGGAAAAGGGAACAAGCAAAGGCAATGGGGCAGGAAACGAATAGCAAGCAGGTCAGTGTAATTGAAGTAAAACCAGGAAAGGATAAATGATAGAAAATAAGATCAAAGGTAGCCAGAAGCAGATCATGAGTCTGAAGAACAGTCCCATGCTTCCTACAAGAGCTACAGTTCTACAAGGTTAGGGCATGAGCCAAATGATGCTAATGATACCATATAAACCTACTCACAAGTTACTTTAAAGGAGAGGTGATAGTCTACCAATCTCTGTATTCCGGGTGGCTAGCATATAATTGACACTTGAATGTTCAAGATCAGATGCAGCAAAGTATTTTTCTTATCACAGAGTTTACATTCAACACCAGTCAATTATCACTGTACCTCCAAAATGAACTTTAATAATAGTAATGATGAGATGTAGCATTGCAGCTACCACACTACAGGTCAATAAGGAAAGTGAGCAAATGGTCTAGTATGTTCATTCTCACTACTGGGGTGAAAGGCTGGATACAATAGTAACATCTCAGTATTGAGCTCCCATCTCAGATTATCTAAAGACGGGACACCAGGTTTACCTCTAACTCAGACTGGAATTAAAATTCCTTCAAAGAGGCAAGAGTAACTTAAAATCAAAAAGAAACAAAACTTGCCTGATAGAAAGAATTAGCATGCAGGCTGACCCTACCTTATTTCAAAGGCCCACCAACACAGCTTATTAACAACGGTTATCACTTGAACACCTATGGCATACAAGGTACTTGATAAACACAGTGTGTGGTTGTAGAAACGGGGGCTGAGGCACATTAGTTACTTTGCTTGAGGTAACAGGTAGAGGTAGAACAAACAATAGCTAGTAAGTCCACAATCCATATCCACTCCCCTGCTTTAAGTTTGTACCCAATTCACAAGTGTGGAGGGAGAATCCTCACCCAATTAGATCTTAAGCGCTATGCAACCTAAGGCTGCACCATCGTAGTATCCAGAGGATGTTTTTTGAAGCTCAAGATCATAATAAAGTGAAAAAAGTTCATTTAGTCCTGTTTTAAATATACATCATGACTGAAAAATTAAAACCCAATGCTAAAGAAATTACAACTGAAGCATAAGAGCTAAGAGCTTAATAAAAACAAAAAGAAATCAGTTTAAGAAACTGGTAGTATTTTTAAAAAAAGGAAACAGTACTGATACTCAAAGGAGGAACTGAACTGGTGTTAGGGGTACACTAGTCAAGCATAAAGCATCAATCTTTCTCAGTTTTTTGACACCAGTAAGTCTTGGGTTCAAAGTCTTGGGTTCTAGCCAAGCCACTCAGAATATTCATAATGGCCAAGAGATTATAAAGCTCTACTTTTGGGGAAAGTTTATTTTTCTAAAATATAGGGTAACTTCAGCCCTTTGACCATCTCATAACACTGAAACCAAGGGTTTAGCTATTTAATCTAGAGCTCCGGCAGTAAAGTTCTTCAAAAGAATAATCAGCTAATCATACAACTATAGATTATCTAAAAATGATGACAGTGTAGGCATAGGAAAAGCCTATTTTTCTACTGAATTATACAATAAACATTTTGGTTTTAGTTTCAATCTAAAATTCTTCTAGAAGACAAAAAACTGCTTAAGAACTTTACATTCAGTCTCTGGAATCATTTTATATATATAACATAAATGTAAAATGTATTAATATATATTTCAGGGGTAAACAGAATGTTCTATTGTTTTCCTGATTTTTATAGACAATTGCCAATTGTAAAGTTTTCTTTTCCTCACAAAGTAACTAGTAGGTATGAGAATAAAGCTAAAGTTAAGTTAAACATTAACATTAAACAAAATTAACTGCCCTGAGGCATGTTTTAAAGAGCTAAGAATCTTTAAACCATTAACCTTTATTCCAACACAGGCAATTCTTACTTCTCTATAACTAAATTCATGTGTCAAAAAGCTGAGGGTTTGTTTGTTTGTTTGACCTTACCTTCAATTTATGAATTACACATGATTAATATTTAATTTCTAAAGTCAGGCTAATTTGATGAGAAGGATAAACCTATGTTCTTTAGATCACAGAACCCTTTGCATATAATAGAGACTCCTAAAAATGACACTGAGGGCAAGTTGATCTTAAGACTTAAAAGGAGCCTAAATGATATTCTAAAATGACATTGAGTCAAAAACCACTTTCAAAATTTTCTTCCAAATTTAAAGCCAAAGAAAGAAAATTCCTTTGAGACAGTGCTTTTTTTCTTCTTTTAAACAGATGGCCATTCTTAAGTATTACTTACCAATTTCCTTCCCTATTTCAAAGGAAACCACAGAGTATTAAATTTGGAAAAAATAATTCAGCACGCAATTTGTGAATGCTAAGAATTTCACATTTAGGGGAAAATTTTTTTTTTTAAAACTAACCAAACCCTTGTAGAACTGCTGATCTTCAACCCAACAAGAAATGCATTACTCAAAACCACTTACCTTGAGAAAATTCTTGACTCGCTCAGGATCATAGCAGTTGCTTTCTCTGCAGATTCTTTCTACTTCTTTGATCTGCCCAGTCTTACAAGCTGCCTGAATATATTTAAAGTGCACATCTGGGTCCTGACTAAAGTTAACAATGGATCCCAGAAAATAAAAGAGACCTTAAAAAAACAAATATTTGAAATTAAGAATAGGTGCACTTTTGAGAATGACAGAACTGAAAAATATTTAAGCAATTAAAAAACACCGTTGTCAATTATGCCTCAAATTTAAAAAAAAAATTTAAAAAATTGTTATACTGAATACTCCCAAATCAAAAACTAGTTACTCAAAAAGCTTGATAAAAATACTAATTTGTCCAGTAATCAGTTAAATAAATGGATTTGCAGTTTAACCCCTACAGAACAGAAAATTCAATCCAATGTTTCTTTAGTGGTTGAAAAATAGTTAGGAAGTAGCTACTTAATATCAAAGCTAATTATCACACCATACTCCATATGAGAAATTTTAAATCAAGTCCCTTATAGCCTGGTGTTTTTCCATATGCAGCGCAAAGTAGTTTGAAAAGAACTTAATGCAGTGCTGTCCAACAGAACTTTCTGGAATGATGAAAATGTTCTATATTTGTGCTGTCCAATACAGTAGCCACTAACCACATGTACTTATCAAGCACTCGAAATGTGGCTAGTGTGACTGAAGAACTAAATGTGTAATTGTATTCAATTTTAATTAAATTTATATAGCTACATGTGGCTAGTGCACTGAATGAATAGTATAAATTTAGTGCATAGTTAATATACAGAAACTGAGAAAATTAAGAAAACTGGTAGAAATCTTATTCCTTCTGTTGAGAGCAATATTACAAAAAGGGAAAAAAAGGTAACTGAGGACCAGAAGTTTAGCTAATGAACCTAAGAGCTACCCAGCAATGATTATATTAGTACTCAGTACAGCAGTGGTTCTCAACTGGGGGCGATTTTCTTCCCAAGAGATATTTGGCAATGTCTAGAGACATTTTTTGTGGTCACAACTAGTGGTGCTCACACCACTGGCATCTAGTGGGTAGAAGCAAGGGATGCTGCTAAATACCCTGCATGTACACCCCCATCCCCCAAAAAAATATTCACCCCAAAATGTCTAGTGCTAAGGTTGGGAAAACCTGCTAAATAGTAACAAGTCATAAAATGTCCTTAGTTAGAAACATTTGCCATCATTAACAGTAGGACTATCAACATAAGCATGAAATTTTATATCTGATCACTAGTATTTTCTCATCTTACACAATTATGACAAAGATACTACATATATTTGTATCTTAAAATTCTGCCTTTGTTTCGCCTATAAAATATGCAAGCAGTCTTGTTCAGAGCACATCCCTAGAACCTGATGCAAAAGATGCATGACAACATTTATTGCATAATAAAACTTACACTGTTCCATAAAATTAAGCTTGTAGGAAGACAGAATTTCCAATAACCTGTAATCATAACAATACTGCCACTCTTGGCTATCTTAATTAAAAACAACTCACAAACTCCTAATTACCTTCAAAACTTTTGAAAGATTCAAAAAGTTCAATCAGAGACTGAGTTGACAGTTGTTCGTGATACTTAGAAGCTACTTGAACACAGATCTGCAGATTCTGACGAATATTGGCAGACAGCATGGCCCGGAGGCATTCTAGGGAGTCTTCTACTGATAAGGATCCAAAGTAATTCACTAACCACTAGAAGGCAAAATAAATAAATAAGCAAATAAATAAATGAAATAACATTGAACAGAGGTATGAAACGACTATCATTCAGTACCACACATTTTCAGTCTACCAATTAATCATGACTAACACCATCTGTTAGGTAAGAAACTGAAATACCTCGGGGTTAAGAAGATGGGTGTGAACAACAGCACGTTTTATATCATATAAATCAGTGAAGTGTTCTAATGCGCGCTGCAGGAGGCCAGCCTTTTCACACAGCTGAGCAATATGAGCCCGGTCATAATGCGTGAACATCTGGTTCCCTAGAATAGCATCCGCAACCTATAAAACCACAAACAGGATGAGTTTATTTGACCAGCCCATTTATATCAGTAATTCTATATCCAGATTAAATGTTAAGACTCAACAGTGAATTGATACAGGTGAGAAAGTACAAAGGAATGTTACTAAATTTTCTTAAGTGAAGAAGAATAAGCATATCAGCAGCTCCAAATAACTTAACCTAGGAAGCCCTGAGTAACTACTAAAACAGTGTAGGAAATGCCCCAAAAGCATGGCAACGCATACCTGAGGCGCATGCATCAAGTTCATCTCAAGCAGCCGAGTCTGTAAAGGACCTTCAGATGGGCGGTTATTCTTCAGGGCATCAAGCAAAAAGGCAGTACACTGCTGAATTAGATTATACTCCATAAAGACATCCACAATCTGCAAAAGAAGATTGAGAGGATATTGTTTTAAGATGTTTAAAAATTGCTTTATGATACTGTTGTAATATGTGAACGAAAGGAAAGGAAACATGATCTCCTTTTTTACATATAAAAAACTGCCAGACCAAATCCCAGATTTAAAAAATATTATTTAGCCAACATAACTTCATAATTTAAGAATAAATTTTTGTCGTCTGGAGTTACTTTCAGTTCTGGTGAAAACAACTACAAAATATTTCAAGACACAATATAATAGAATACAATCAAATTGATGGATTTAAATTTTTGATGAACTATTTAAAATATACAAAAGCATAAATATGGAGTGATTCCCACTTCATATATGCACCTCTTCCTTCTCCCCTCACCCCGAGACAGCAATTATCCTTTGCGTTTTATTATTTACATATATATTTCTTATATTTTTAATACATATACATCTCTAAAGATGGAGTTTGTTTTGTACATTTTAAAACTGTATATAGATGGTACCTTACTGCCCATTCTTCTGCAACTTGCTTTTTGTCTATGTAGATAGATCTCTAATTTCTACAAATTGAATGGTTAACCCATTCTACTCCAAGTTGTTTAAACTCAGATCCCCCCCATTCTCTATTTAAATTGACATCTACAGAATACATTTTAACGTCCTTACCTGTGTGATATCAGCAAGAGGTTCTTCATCCTGAACTAACATCTGAGCAAACTGCTGTCCCTGATCTGGACTGATACGCATGACGTTTCTCAGCAGAAAGATCCAGTCTGGAGTATATCCAACCTAAAAATAGACAAGAATTTAAATCCTGCCTCAAAGTTTCATCTATATCATTTAAAGCTTTTTTTCTACAAGAGAATCTTACTAATATAGAACTACTGGTGAAAGTACAAATTCAGTTTTAATTTAAGATGCTCAATTTGATCATGGCTAATAATAGGCAAGTAGACAGATACCTTAAGTGATAACATATTTGAACAATTTGCCATGAACTTTTATAATTGGCTTATTCATTTTTGATGTTTCAAAAGTTTGTTCTAACAGATTAAACATGCCCTTGCCATCTTAAATTCTGATGAGCCATGTAAGAGCAACTGTCTTCATTTCTGAGTAAATATAATTCTATATGTGAGAACTAAAATAGGGTTTTTATACTTTTACAAGTAATTCAAAATGTAAGGAAATTCACTATTAAAGTCACTTAGAGTTTCCATAGGCTAATTTCTCTTTAATGCTTTAATGAATTTATGTTGAGAATTTGTTACATTGAACTCACTTTTTTAGCATATAAAACAATCTTCTGAACTTGACCTGTTTCTGCAAAGCACTGAATGACTTTATTTGGGACATTAGCCCTTAGGTACACACTAAGTGCCAATGTAGGGTCCACAGATTTCACAAGGTCACCCAGTTCTTCAGAACATTCCAGCTGTATAAAGGAAAAAGAGACTGTTTAGTAATCCATGAGTTGTTTTACAAATGAGCGGTTGATACTATTTCCACTATAAATAATATGATAAGCACTTAGTTACTCAATTGTCCTAGAATGTATTTTAAATATTCAGGGGTTGTGGTTAGTAAAGGCTCTTGATCATGTATTGACAGCAATGTCTCAGTAGAATTCTCAACGCATCCTACTTAAGGATAAAAAGCCCACCAAGATGTCACACTTATAGATATTACCACATACCTTGTTAGGAACGTAAGTACTTAAAAAGCAGAATCTTGTACTTCTAACTATTAAGAATATTCAGATATCAGACCCACATTGCCCCAATTTTTTCAAAATAATGCAACTTTAAATATAATGTTATCATATGAAAATTTGATATTAAGGAACCAGATGAAGCTTACCATAAGGACCATTATTAAAATTAGGGTATAATCTGTATGTCTGAAGGATCTAAGCTCCATTAACTTCTTGACTTTTGAATTCAAGGTTGTAAAGCAGGACACTCTAATTTCACAAGGTCAAACAAATAAAAATTTTAGAATTTTTAGGTGGTATACAAGTAGATTCCCTCCTCTGTACTATTCAACCTGCCTTAGTAAACTGCCCAATCTGGAAAGCAGCTTCCCTACAAGAGTTGTTCATACATACTGCAGTTTTCTACTTTTAATGGTTATGTCAGAGAATAGCCTTTATCTTTTATATTCAGCACTGAGAAGTAAGAAGTTCTACTGGAGTATGTATCTCTTAACTGAACATGCTAACTAATGAAGCATTGACCAGTATCCCCCTTTTACTACAAGTGGATTCCATACGACCATTCACACAAAAACAGTAATGATATCCGAAAAGTTTTTATACTGTTATATAGGTCAACTCAGTTACCTTGGCTGTCCCATCCTCCCTTACCTTAGCAAACAGGACTGATCTCAAATACTCACTAGTGTGGCTAGTAACTATTCCTCAGCAAAGACCCCTACCTAAGCATCCCAACTCTGAAGTACTATTCTCCAGTATCCTAGAAGATTGCCAGAAGCTGGGTCAAGAAACAAGGACTTAGAATTGGTAATGTAAAAAATAATACCAATCCCACTAAAGCTGAAAGGTGTAATAACATTAAAAGTTATCACTACTCAAAGTACGTTATACAGTACCACCTCATTCTTGACAATGGCATAAAACATGGCAATTCAATACTGCCACTTTATGAAGAAAGGTTTTTTACAGTGATATGAAAGGAATAATAACACTAATGGATTGTTCACACTTGTTAGTTGCCTTACAAATAAGCAATGTTTTCCATAAAGTGCTCTAAAAAAACATAGTACTATTAGATGCTCTATGTAAAAAGAAATTAGGTAAGTACTGACTGAATATAAAAGGCATAGAGAAATTCTACAGTAAAGAAAGCTGGTTAACAAGTTTTTCAAGGTTCATACTCAAATAAATTTCAAGAAACTGAGTTAAATATTTTCCCATGTAATGCCAATTAACAGTGAAATCACTCTCGAAATCTGTCACTAATTAGACAACCCTGCTATCTTGTTAACATATCTATGATCCTACATTTTAAGTAACATGTTTCCCTTGCACACCCAAACATGGTGACTAGCAGCAAATACCACAATGTTGATGATACTTGGTTCTGAAAGAAAAGATGTATTTGTATGGTTGAAACTACAGTGCATGTCAAGTGTGGGATGTGGGAGACAGGAATATATTTTGTCCAAATGAGTGTTATGTATGTTGACAAACATGAACACATAGGGAAGTAAGCGTATCACACTAAGTTTTTCCTTAAAGCAAAAGGACAGCAATTTGCTTCCAGATTAGTAGTTTTAACCACCAAGAAAGAATCCTGGATTCCACTTCAAAAACTAAACAATGATATCCTTCCTCAATATGCCATAAAAATACACTTTAAAAAGAAGTAAGTTTATGCATCTCATGCAATGTCTGCTCTTATTCTAGTCCTATAAGAAGTAAATAATGGATAGAGATGTTTTGGTGCAGCTGTTTTTAACTTGCAACATGGTGTTTAATGCAACCAAAGCAAGAGTACATTAAGAGAAGTTAACCTACCTTATCTTCTTTTAACCATTTCTCCAAAAGCTGTTTCCGCCCTTGCTGAAGTACAGGCCTACACAGTTCTAAGGATTCATATTTGTTTAGTTGGCCTTGGTCCAAAAGGATTCCAAAATATTGAAGTAGAGGAGAAGTTTGACCTGGCTGGGCTGGGACACTCTGGAACCGACGGATGGTGTCTGGGGTACGAAGGATTCCCTTTAAGAAAGAGAAACGGGGATCAAATATATGGTGATGGAAGGAGAACTGACTCTGGGTGGTGAACACACAATGGCATTTATAGATGATGTAATACAGAATCGTACACCTGAAATCTATGTAATTTTACAAACAATTGTCACCCCAATAAATTTTTTTTTTTTAATTTTTCAAAAAAAAGAGAAACGATAAAGACTCCTTTTAAAGGTGATCTCCAACATTACACTAATAACTCCCTGGGTCTCTTAGGTCAATCTTAAAAGCATGATTCCATTTAATAACACCAAATTTCAAATTTTCAATTCATTGAATAGTAAAGATTCAGTCAACATTCATCACAACTCTGGTTCAATGTGATGTGATTATTCAGAATCAGAAATATACCAACTTAATTACAATGTCAATGGGTAAGAGAATAAGTATAAAGTTGTTAGAGCTAGCTGTTATTCCAGGTTCACATTAAGTACAAATTTTGTAATAGTGGTCAGGGTGTAAGTGCTAATTCAGTCCAACATAATACAAAGGTGATGAGAATAAACAGCTTAATTTCAGACAACTCTTCCTACCATAAGTTGAACGTGATCTGCTTAATTTCAAAGTTTGCAAATAAAATCAGTACAATCAGGCACTGGCCCTGCAGTACCATGGGTCTGTCATCTGCTTCAATAGTGCCTGGACAGAACAGACCCATGTGTACTCCCCTTCCAGCCTCCTATCACCCTCCAAACTCTTCCAGTTGCAAGCTTTGGAACCACATTCTGTCATCCTCTGCCTCCAGGACCAGCCAACACTTTTTGAGCTTAGCTCCTCTTATTGCTGATCAACCATGAGCTCCAAGATTTGTCAAGAGTTGTTCCACAAAGGTGCAAGTGGCTAACCTGCATCTGCGAGCCTCCTACACCTACCTCTCTTCTGGGCTTCTATTTTGCAAAGATGTGGCTCTGGAGTGCACGGGCCACTTTTTCCACAAATTGGCTTAGGAGAAGAAGAGTGCACCAAGAATCTCTTGACTGTAAAGCCAGCACAGTGGCCATGCCCTCTTCCAGGACACGCAAAAGCCGTCCCAGGACGAGTGGGGTAAAACCACGGACACCACGGAAGCTGCCATGGTCCTAAAGAAGAACCTGAACCAGGCTCTATTGGATCTGCATGCCCTGGATTCTGCCCAAATAGACCCCTATTTCTGTGACTTCCTGGAGAGTCACAAACTAGATGAGATGAAACTCAATAAGATGGGTGACCATCTAACTAACCTCCGCAGGCTGACGGGCCGCCCGGCTGGGCTGAGTATCCCCTATGAAAGGTTCACCGTTAAGCACAATTAGGAGCCTCTGGAGCCCAGTGGCCTTTGAGGGGCCCACTGACATCCTTCTGTTGTCAGGGCTTCTGCCTGAGCCTCTCCTTACAGCTACTAGGCAGCTTTTTAACCACCCTGGAGCCCTCTTCCAAGCTCTGAACCAAATGGTAACAAAGCTTTTTGCATTAAAAAAATAGTTACCTTTGGTAGCTATTATTGATGAGGTCAACAGTATAACTAAGTAACTATACGTTTTTACATCTATGTAAATCATAGCTTGTTAGATCTACATATCCTTCTAACATTCTGAGTTTTAAAAAGCTAACCAAATCTAGAGCACAGAAAACTAAGCAAATCTAGAGGTACTGACAACTCATATTCTGCTACAGGAAAATGTACCCAAAAGAAGATTAGTTTCTCTCTAGAGAGTTGGTCCCACTTCTAAGTCTTAGAAATACAGCATATTAACATTAATCTAATCACAGCAACTTCTTTTCATACACGTTTACCTTTGGTGCATTAGCAGCCACCTTTGCTGCTTCTGAGTAATTTCCCTGGGCAAAGAGAGCATTAAATTTCCGGGCAAAGAGTTCTTCAGCACCAGCTAAGTTGTTACGTACAGCCATTCTCAGAGCCAAATCAGGATTTTGTAAGACATTGGTGATGTACGGAATAATGTTTTCTTCTTCCACACATACTGACAGAACCTGAAGTGTAAAGATTAATGAATAGTTAGTTGCAACATGATCATTTAGAGATCACTGATACAAAATCTGTTTAGAGTTAATTACTACTAAATCACAAAGGTATTAAAATTGTGATGGCTTTCTTGTTGCCATAAAAAAAAGTTAAATAAAAAGACAAGAAAGAAGCCAGAAGAGAGAAAACTAAGGGTGCTAAGCCAGTGGGGGTTCCTAAAATATGGGCATTCTGTAATATAAATAACTCCCTGCTTCATACTGTCCAAACTCTAATTGCTTTGCTACCATCCATTCATTCTTAATGTGGTTAATATCAAAGATTAAGGCTCCCATTTAACTATGCTCTGAAAGATAATTCTATATGGTTTATAGATTCCTGGGGAACACAATCTTGACAACCTACAGAAAATGACTCTGAATGACTCTGAAGAAGCTACGAAACCTAGTACTCACCTGTTTCGTAGACGTATAAGGTATAGTCCTTAAAAGGAAGTTTAAAGTACATTTCTTTTAACTCTAGGATTTTTTAACAAGGATTTTTCAGTAATTTTCTTTAACTACATTTACATTCCTATCGGCCAGATTATATACTCACTGAGGGGAAGGAACCACCAAATCCTCATGTACCTAATATAATGCAAGGTATACAGTAGGTGCTAAATAAATTGGCATCGGTAAGAAGCAATTTCTAATTGCTTGTATTTGGAGTACAGTTACCCACCCTCAGTCCTCCTAAAAAGTCACTGCCACAGAATGCTGCCCCACTTGCTGAAAAGCTGCACTACTGTCAATTGCCATAGAGAAAGGGAACCCACCCTTCACTACATATTCATTCCTCTTTCCAACACCAGGGCTGGTTATACACCCCAGCTTTAATGAAAATGAGAAATTTCTGTCTCAAACAAAAGGAATTGAATACAATTTGAAAACTCAATAACCAAAGGTAGATAAAAGTCTATCCTGTATCCTTTTGAGAAAAATGAAGATATTTTCACCTCCAAACTCCTTTCATTGCTACAGGTCAGAGCCCTATCCGCAAAGCTTACTTAGACCATCCTGTATCTGCAATGTGTCATTTTACTCCATATTAAGACATGTTTTCTTAAGACATGCAGTCATTTGCATTCCTGACCTCCACCTTTAATTAATGGTGACCTCCTAGGAAAAATAAGAAAAATGATCAAATCCAGTTCCAACTATACTTTCTGAAGCTTCCTACTGATCACTACCTTAGTCTTCCCCAAACACCAAATCCGCGTTTCATCTTTATCCTTTTAGACTCTTCTAGCCCTTGCAGGACACTTGGTCCTGTCCAAAACATCCACAGAGACATTTGGTCCATGACCAAAGGTTCTTGAAATTTGGTCCTAACAAAAAT
Organism: Rhinolophus sinicus; assembly: GCF_057876585.1. Taxonomy (NCBI): domain Eukaryota; kingdom Metazoa; phylum Chordata; class Mammalia; order Chiroptera; family Rhinolophidae; genus Rhinolophus; species Rhinolophus sinicus. The sequence continues at coordinate 28,995,304 of NC_142512.1, forward strand.
GTCCATGAGCTTAGTTGGTCCACACCAAATGGTCCCGTCAAAAACATCCATGCTCAGAAAACGTCCCTGGGTACAAACAGCACAGAGCATTTTTTTTTTAAATACTTTTAGTTTACAGGATTAATACAGAAAAGATATTACCACGTTTTAGGTCCAATAATTGTCCTGTGGCTGTATAGCCAATAATAACTCTTCTTGTCTTGGTTAGCCTATCTGGCAATGGCACATTTCAAGGACCAAATACCCAAAACCTTGCACGTAGACCAAATGTCTCAGTGGACATTTTTGGACAGGACCAAATGTCCACTAGTTATTCTAACAGATTTCTAGCAAATAGTACTTAAGATCTACGGAGGACAGAGAAGGTTCCAGTATCTTCTAAAGTACTCAGTCCTACCAAGCTAAGCTAGATATTGGCAATAATGACATCTTGATCACCTTTGATTTTTCAACTCAATAGAAACCACACACTTCAGGGCACATGTCCAGCCCTGCTCTTTTGGCTTTGATCAAAAGAGCAGAGAAAAGCCCTGAGCCTAAGGTTACTGTAAACACCCAACCTCCTGACTCAAAGCAGCTGGCACAGAAAATTGTAGGGGAAGTTAAGGAAAACAGTAAGTTCCCAGAATCAGTTATGAATATCAAATATATTGATGAAATTAGTCAAGAAATTTTAGTTGAAGCATTATTTAAAAACATCAGCAACGCAGTCGAAAAAGGTCTCTGGCTTATCAACTTCATGATTATTAAATTATTACTAACCTACTTCACCAAAAGTGAACTTGATTTTTCCGAGAGACATGTGCAACTGAATAAATGAAAGCTACTGAATTTTTAAAGTTGCTTTTGTGCCAGATATCGACTGGTGTAGTACTACACTTGAACCAAAAAAAGCCCCTTTCTTATTGAAGAACAGTGACTGAAGCAGTTCAGCAAGCAACTGTAATTCATTGTGATATGTGCTACGAGGAGGGTTACCTAAGTCTTAAGGGCATAAAGGAGAAGCACCTAACCAGGTGTGGAGTTGAGGTAGGGGGTGGACAGGAAGGGAAAGACTCCCTTTCTCTAGGGTATTTGCCTTTTCATACTCCTATATACCCCATTTCCTGGAAATTAACAGAACAAAGGAAAAAATACCTCCTATTTCCTTTGCTTACTAACCTATTTCCCCGAAAATAAGACATAGCCAGACCATCAACTCTAATGTGTCTTTTGGAGCAAAAATTAACGTAAGACCCAGTATGATATTGTATTATATTATATTATATTATATTATATTATATTATATTATATTATATATTATACTGGGTCTTATAGTAAAATAAGATTGTGTCTTACATCAGTTTTTGCTCCAAAAGACTCATTAGAGCTGATGGTCCGGTTAGGTTTTATTTTCGGGGAAACACAGTATCTAGGAAAAATACAAATTTGGAGGAAACTAGTAAAAGGCAAGACTAGTAACAGTATTGTTTTTGAAGTTTTAACAATTTTTTAGAAAATGGGATACCTCCAGTTATAATGTTTTTAATTACATTAAAATACTAAGAAAACACAGAAAAAGGATTATTTATTAATGATGTGAAGAGGTTTGTCAATCATGACAAATTCAGAACAGCTAATATTTTCCCTATCTATCTAGATAACTTGCCAGGTACTCCACAATAGCTACTGTAACACATCACCTTCCAACATTAAATATTTAGTAATAAAGAATTAGGAAGAGATGTAGGAAAAATTCTTTCCCTTGTAGTTGATAATCTGTCTTAGAGGTCGTAGGAAGAATACCCCTACAAAAAGTCTGTCAAGGGCCAGCCCAGTGGCTCGGGCAGTTGGAGCTCCATGCTCCTAACTCCGAGGGCTGCAGGTTCAATTCCCACATGGGCCACTGGGCTCTCAACCACAAGGTTGCTAGTTTGATTCCTTGACTCCTGCAAGGGATGGTGGGCTCTGCCCCCTACAACTAAGATTGAACACGGCACCTTGAGCTGAGCTGCCACTGAGCTCCCGGATGGCTCAGTTGATTGGAGCGCGTCTTCTCTACCACACGGTTGCTAGTTCGACTCCCGCAAGGGATGGTGGGCTGCGCCCCCTGCAACTAACGACAACTGGACCTGGAGCTGAGCTGCTCCCTCCACAACTAAGATTGAGAGGACAACAACTTGACTTGGAAAAAGTCCTGGAAGTACACACTGTTCCCCAATAAAGTCCTGTTCTCCTTCCCCAATAAAACCTAAAACAAACAAACAAAAAGTCTGTCAAATGTGACCCTATTAGTTTTTGCATAAAGTCATTTCTTTCGACAATAAAGACACATAAACACAACCCTGTGTGGCAATAGGCTAGTTTCTCTCTCTGAGACAGGATTAAAGAGAGACTTTGTATCATATGTGTCTGTAGTTTTAGGAATATGTTATTTTCTGACATCCAAAGTAACCATTGACTTAAAAAAAAAAAAAAGCTAATGGTAATAAGTGTTATTTTATTGCTTAATCTAAGTTTCAATATTTCCTTACTTGTCCTTTTCTATTTACTCCAATTATTCCAGCTGTGGCTTCATGAGGTGCAGTGACAAAGATAGTTTCTCCACTGATTCTATTCATGTAGATGCAGGTACCGGTCTCAAGGTCATAGAGGTGGATATAACCATACTTAGTAATCAGGAACACTACATCATGCTTCTCACTGATCTGTATAAAGAAAATCAACACTTCAGTAAAATACTCAATCTACAAACAGAAATTTTAGTCCAATCCCATTTTAGAGATGGTAAAATTCTAGAACTTTCACAAGAGGCCCATATGAAAAATTAAAAGCTAATATTAATGGTTTCCTCATTTTTATAGCACATTTAAATATCCCAAGCTCTTACATAAAACACAAGAACATGAATAAAATGTATAAAAAAGAAAACATAATTTTGAACAATTCAGGATAACCCAGTTTATATTAGAGTATTACTTTATAAAGTATCACTAAAAAACTTTATTTTCAAATAAAAGGTATTCTTTTAAGCACCGATTAAATTATACTGAATATAAGTATACCAGTTTTTGGATTAATTTTGTTAAGAGATTTCAAAAGTCCCTTTATTTTGCTTAAAATACCTGCATTGCAACAGGAAAGTCATTTTGTGCTTCTGGAGGAAAGAAAACATCCACTGCCTTCTTTGGAAAGGGCTGGTTCCCTGTAGGAGGTGTGCCAACTTCAATGATATGTAACTGTTCAAAAAAAAAGAAAGAAAACATATATACACCTGGGTCTTCTAGCAGTTGATCACAGCAGCTTTGTCTGTAGACCCAAATTGGAAACAACCAAAATCTCCTACAATAGGTGAATATTATATACTATGGTACAACCATACTATGGAATACTCCTCAGTAATAAAAAGAGCTCTAATGGACATTATGCTGAGGGGTAAAAAAAAAGTTCATCTCAAAATGTCACATACTACAGGATTCTATTTACATAGCATTCTTGAAATGACAAAATTATAGAAATAGTAACTTAGTGGTTGTCAGGGTTTAGAAATGGTATGGGAGTGTCACTATAAAGGAGTAGCATGAGGGAAACCTCGTGATGATGGAATAGTATCTTGAATGAACTCGTGATAAAGTGAGAGAATTACACAATTGTACCAATGTTAATTTATGGGTGTTTTTTTTTATACTATACTACTGTGTGTGTGTGTGTGTGTGTGTGTGTGTGTGTGTGTCTAAGATGTAACCATTGAAGGTAAGATGTAACCATTGAGGTAAAGAACACAGGGGATCTCTCTGTACTATTTCTGCAGCTTCCTATGCATGTGTATTATTTCAAGATAAAAACTTTAAAGTCAGTTGAATACCACTACTTTAATTAAGGGCATAGAATGGTAATACATAACCCTCAAAGGTGTTTTTTCTCGTGGTTTTCAAATATAATTTAGCATTTCCAAATAGAAATCTAACTTAAGTTATTATTTTCTGCCTGTACCTCTACTCTAATACAAATGGAAAATATGCACCTAAGCTCTAATCACATGGACCTCATAAACTGGATGAGAACATTTTGGTTTCAAATGTCTGATGCTGCACATCAGCCAGGCAAGAGAAAGCACACAATGTCAATGAAAGAGTAGTATACATTTTACTTAGTCACGCCAAGAATGGCCTCAGACAACAAATAATTCAGTTCCCAAGATATATATCATATGAAAGTTATAGGCTGTCATCCTTAATTAATTAGAATGACTAGCCATATAGAAAAAAATTATGTCTTCTTTTAAAAACCATAGCATACTACAAAAGCTATAGCTAAATGAATCAAATAGGCTCAAGAACCTATAAACACATTTTCAGATACTATAAAAATGATATTGGAAAAAAGGAAAAAAAAATGATACTGAAGTTGTTATTTTTCCAGGAGTTTTCAAAAAAGGTCTCAGCCTTATTCTTAAGGATAGTATCTCATTTCTAAAACCTATAATGTGTTTTTTTGTTTATATCACACCAATTCAGATCTAAATATCAGTGTTTTCTATCCTTGTCATATTAAGAGGTTGGTAGGATCCTTCTTTGGTTCAGGGATTCCTACTCTGAAATTTTAGCCAGAATTCTAACTGCGCATACTGTCTCTCCCTCCTGAGAGGGTATAGATGATCATGTTTTCAGCAATTGCTGTGTTACTATTTTTAAATAGTTCCCATGGAAAAATATGAAGACGTTAAGATTCTACTCTGGCAGTGAGAACAGCAATCAAACTGAGTTTCCAGAGGTCACAGTGCTGTGTCATCCAGCACTGCAGTCACGGGAGCGGCGGAGTCCTCAGGGTTCTGCGGCAGGACTTTTGGCTGGGCCCTGGCTACTGCCCATTCTCACTTATTCCCCCTCACCTTCCAAGTTTGGTTCTAAACATTCCTAGCTATTGTGAACTATGCATTATCCTTTCAGTATATTTTCTATGCTGTAATCAACCAGACCTTGCTTCTGCTGTCTGCAACTAAGAACCCTAACATACAAAGTACTTCAATTTGTACAGGTGATTCCATGGGAGAGCCAAAGTTGAGAAGCTCTGACTTAAGGTAATGTTACTCAAATTGCAGGCTACACTCTATCTAGTCATGTAGGGTATTTAAAGCACAGATTACAAGCTCCACTTACTGAAACAGACTCCCTAGATGTAAAGTATAAAAAAAGTACAGTTCTACAACTCTAATGATTCTTATACACGGTGAAGTTGAAAAACACAGAATTAAGGCCTTAGGTAAAGGCAATCAAAATAAAGTCTTACTATAAACAACTGATACAAAAAAGTTGTTAAAGAATACTATTCATGGGGTGGTCGGGTGGCACAGTTGGTTAGAGCGGGAGCTCTGAACAACAGGGTTGCCGGTTTGATTCCCACATGGGCCAGTGAGCTGTAGCCTCCTCAACTAAACTGAAGACAACGAGCTGTCACTGAGCTGCTGGAGGGGCGGCCGGATGGCTCAGTTGGTTAGAGCACGAGCTCTCAACAGCAAGGTTGCTGGTTCAATTCCCACATGGGACGGTGGGCTGCGCCCCCTGCAACTGAAGATTAAAAAATGGCAACTGGACTTGGGGCTGAGCTGCACCCTCCACAATTAGATTGAAGGACAACGACTTGGAGCTGATGGGCCCTGGAGAAACACACTGTTCCCCAATATTCCCCCCCAAAAAAATTAAAAAAATAAAAGAAAACTATTCATGGGGTGGCCGGTTAGTTCAGTTGGTTAGAGTGTGGTGCTAATAACATCAAGGTTGCTGGTTCTATTCCCCACATGGGCCACTGTGAGCTGAGCTGCACCCTCCTTAAAAATAAATAAATAAATAAAAAAGAAAAAAATAAAAATTTTTAAAAATAGAAAGAATACTATTCATCTTAGATAAGTCTTTAAACAAAGTCACCACAAATCTGAATGTTAAAAACATATTAACAAGGAAGGAAAACACTATTTTGAAATTAGATGACTAGTTAAAGACAAATAAATTCTCACTAAAATAATTTCCAAAGCCAAACCTTACCTTCCCTCCAGCTTGACCTCGTACTGCAAAACAAAATAATGTTGATTCTTCTGCATTTCCTTCCATCTTAAACTGTGCGAAGCTAGCGGCATGTCCTTCAATGGGCTGAGACACTTTCCTATCTACAGAATATAACTGCATAGCTCCCACCACACGATTTTGCTACAAAAGATCAAAAAGAATAATTTGGGGACCTAATAAGCCAATAACTCCCAGATTCAACTAGTGAAATAATTAGCATTGCTTTATCATCTTTAGCAGGATTTATAATTCTTTGTTATTTAGTCTCTTAATGTAGATTTGATACCTCTTAATTTAAAGTTTAGCTCCAAACATCATCTTATTCAGCAGTAATAAATTCCAAATCATATATGAACTCAATACCCACTCAATCTGCAAGTAAGACTTAAAAAAACACTTGGTAAGACTACATAATCTGAAAGTATATGTCAGAATAAAGGCATTAAGCCAGCAACCTTTATTTCTTAAAAAAGGAAAAAAGTCTTCCAAAATAAGTCAGATTCAATATTGACTGACTGAGCACAGAAGATCTAATTTAAAAATAAACTGCATTCTGGGCGTATTAATTTTCTAGAACTTTTCTTTATTTACAACTAGAAAAATGTTACCTGTGCAGATATGCCAGTGAGCAGTAACCACTTTTGCTTTGCATCTGTGCGGTAATTGATAATCTGGCAACCTGCAAGGCTAGAATGGCGATCAAACATTTTCACTGGCTGAGACTCTCCTTCCATACTCCAATGGTAAACTGCATTATCCGTAACAAGAGCAACAGTATTCAAAGAGATCCATTTCCAGAAGGTGACATCATCAGTCATGGTATGGGCCTTCATTTTACTCTTCATTTCAATGTTAAATATCTGAAGAGTTTTCCCAGCTAAAGACAAAAATTAAGAATTATGATAAGAAAGCAAAGTTCAGGATCAATTAATATCTAGCTAGACTAGCTCTGTAACAAGATCTATAACTTCCAAACAAAATGATTCTATCATGAGACTACTCAATTACCAACTACAGAAGTCAAACTGATAGAGCAGCAACCACTGAAAAGATAGCGGAGACTAAGCAAACAATCAACATCTACATCTGAAGCAAAAACTGTATTACCTCTAACAGACATTTTAAACAGAGAGCATAAAATTCTAGTTTCTAAATCCCAACTAAAAGTGAATCTGAAGAACAGCTTGCTTAACAATGATGGAAAACAAGGCTGTAATCTTCGTATTTATACTTAAGCATGTTTATGCATTAACGAAATTGTAGGTACACAAAACAAAGCAAATCTGATACAAACACGTGGGGAAAATGTCCCTTTTTAAAAGGCAGTCATCCCCCATCCAACGAAATCTTGTGGAAATGAATTTTGGAAGAGGATCCACTTCAACTCTGCCTTGTACCACCAGCACATAAGAGAAGTGCATGCTACATTTAATTGGTTTAAGATACAAAGGGAAAGGTAGAAGTACTGGAGGAAAGGAGAGGGAGACAGAGGACAGTTTCAGATGCTGTTAATACACTGCAGATAGGAACAAAGTTCAAGCTTCATCCAATGAAGACAGCAAGTATTTAGTAAAAGAAGGATGAAATTTGCCTTGAGTGTAGAGTTCACTGAATCAGATGCAAAGGCTTGTACTTGTAATTTGAAAGCCATCATAGTCAGAAAAGTGATTTGGTTTATATTTATAGAGGTTATAGCCCACAGCTATCAATAGGCTATCTAATCCAGATTAGTCAATAGAAACAAAGGAAAACTCCATTCCTGAGCCACAGAGAATCTGGCTCCTGAATAACAAAAATTTTAAGATAGTATGGGGGCGGGGATGGGATGGGACACAAAACATACAGCTCTGCACCATGAGCCTTCTTACCACATGTGTAAGAACTTCCTCCATAAAACAAAGAATGTTATTTCCATCCCACACAATATGTAAACCACAACCAGACTTGAACAATTGTGAGAGTTACAGTCCTGTTTATAAAAAGAAGCCAAGGCATTTAAAACTGGCTTCATCGGGAAGCAGTAGTTAAGTCCTCGATAGGATCTCTGACTTTAAATGACAAAACAGAATAACAAAACCAACTTTACCATAGGCTAATTGATATAAACAAGTTAAATTTCTATGGCATCTCAACAATCTTGTAACAAAACGCTATTCCAGGACCTGCTGTTTCTGAAAATTACTTACTTTCCTTTGCTGCCTTCCCAACCCCGAGTCAGACTTTTATTCTTTTTTACATGAAAGAGGTTGGCGTATATGTATGAAAGGGTGGTTTGGAGAGGAGGGCAAGGAATGACAGCTTACGTCCACAGTGTAGACATATGGGCACGAACCTATAATGCTATTATTGTACAATGCTCTGAAAATCTTTTCAATTTATTCTTTTTATAGAACAGGACAATAACTAATACAATCTAATTTAAGATAACTCACCATCTGCACACATAAGAAAGCATTAAGAAATGTGATAAGATAACAACAACATTAAAAATAGAAAAGAATTCTGAGAAAATTAAAACGATGGCCTTTTAATAGAGGTGTGAGAGTTGATAAGCAGTTGAATTTAAATTCTTTAAGGAGGCTGAAGGGAACTTAATATCTTAAAGTATAATATGTATTTTCTGATAGAAGCAAAAGCTTACTGCCAAGAAACATGTGGTCCTAGGTGAAAGCTGGACCATCTATTGTTGTGATGAGATCAACTCTAATCTTGGATATGTAATGGTGACATCTGTTTGAATATGCTTGGCCCTCTCCCTGCCCCCCCCATTTAATCTCCAACCAGTATTACTAAATACAAAATTTAAATCATGTAAAGTCTGTTTAAAAATTTCAGCACTTCTAACAACTCACCCACAATATATATCAAGAAATTATTAGAAACCTGTACTCTTCCCACTACTGCCAAGAAAAACAAGCAAAAAATAGACAATTAAATGTCTTTTTTAGAGTCAATCAGTTTGTCACCTAGCCCTCTTAAAAACTTCTGTTTTAAAGGGTCAATTCTGTTCTCTAAAATTCAAAGGAAAAAATTAATATAGGCTCCCAGTCAGTATCAGGTTCTTTGAACTCTGTTTAGACTAATAGGTTGTATAGTTCCCTCCTGTGACAATTAAAAAGTTAGTCTGAATAAACTTTAACATGCATGATTCCAAAGCTTTAATACCCCCTTATATATAAACTTTTAACAAAATCAGTATAAATTCAAGCTATTTGAAAAACTTGATAATCTAAATGAAATACAAGTCTGAAGTACAAAAATGGCACAGCATGAATGGCAATTTTATCATCATAACAAAATATTTAGGTGCTAATGTTAGCAAAGTATACTTTATTCCAGACTATGAATCACTAATTTCTTATGTCTTCTGTATATGGAGTTATTTTTTTTAGCAGTCTTATCACACTGAAGGTGTAAAATTTACATTAATTCACTCTAAAACCTAAAATTTTTCCAAGCAGATCTATGCTGAGTAAAAAGTAAGACATTTTATAGAAACATGCCAAGTAAAAACCATCAAAGTAGTTAAAATCAAATTCAGTAATAGCTTTAACTTTGCAGATCTATTTAACCAAATTTAATCACAATACTAAAAGAGGCGGATTCTAATTACTATATTTGAATAAACTATACATAGGAAGAGTTTTAAGGAAAAATAAAAAAACCCACAATCTTTTATACCTTTCAGGGCAATTACTTTGCTAGCTGGATTCATGATGGCGCTGTCTGCTGAAATTGGTCTTCGAATTGGATTACTTGGATCATTCATATCAATGATTACCACCTGGGCCTGCTCTCCTACTTTCTCTCTAATGCAGATGAATTTGTCTGACTCCATAGTCAGGGTACTAAAGCCAATGTTTGCTGGGTTTATACCCAGGTTCTGGAGCTAGAGGAAAAACAAAAAACAAAAAACATTAGTAAGCCATGTTACAAAGTGAATTAGACTTGATATTCATGTATTGTCATCATTACAAATCCTCATTTAACCATTAATGCTTCAAGGTCAACAGTGAAAACTCTATTACATTGATTCAAGTGCGGCAATTAATAGCCAAATAATGGACCTCTTGCTCTTACAACAAATATGGCATCCAATTGTTTGTTATAACCTTGTAGTTATAACTAGAGATTTATAACCTTGAGGTTATAACTAAGGGGCAGAACAAATAGACATAAAGGTAAAGGAAAGAGCTACATCTGAGAGCTAGCCTTTATGGTTCAAAGGATTTGAGGTCACCAGTGTTTCTTAATTTAAGATTTTTGAACTATTGGATCTGCTCTCTCCTACCCTCTTTAACATTTAGCAGTTACTTGTTCACATGCATTAGAACTCAGGAATCTGAAAATTAAGTTACAGCATAAAAAGAGAGAAATTTAAAATTTCACAAAGCTCCTGATCTAAAGGAACTTGGACTAGCAAAAGAAGACAGACAAAGAGTTAAAGTACTCCAAAACAAAGGTATGTAAGAGGGACCTTGCCAAAGAAGGCCCACAGTAAGGGAATGTGTTCAAGGGAGGTGGGCTAGAGAATGTTCAACAAGAAGGAAAAACAAATGCTAAGGCCCAGAGAGGTGAAAGTATGGTCTGCTAAGGAAACTAAAGTACTTTTATAACATTGGGAGTATAGACTATGAACATAGTAATAAAGTAGTGGAGAATTAAGGTTATAAAGATAAGCCAGGGCCAGACTAATAAGCTAAATGTAGCCCACTAAGAATCCTAAATTTATTCTTTAGGCAAAGGAGGCTATTTAAGGGTTTTAACAAGGAATAATGGAATCAGATTTGCTTTGTGTACTCAGAAGACATTCAAGTAGTTGCTAAACAAATACAGAGGCTCTGAGGAAGGTAGGTCTTTGAAAACCAGTTAAGTGTGTAAGAATAAAAGGCACCTGTTAGAAAGAGATCTCTACCAGAGTGGGTTATTAATATTCTAGGTGATTAAATGTGGTATAACAGAGTAAATCCCACTAACTGGCTGCCAGAAGGCTTTATTATACTAGCCTTGGCCAGACTAGTTTGTTTCGTTTTTTGTTTTTTCCTTTCTTTCCTCCACTGTATAATAAGTTCACACGGAACAAAATACGAAAATGAAATATCACAGGAAAAAGAAAAAAATCAAGTCTTCCTCCTCGCATTGTCCTCCAGATATCCAATTTTCCTCCCCAGAGACCAGCACTGTCACTACGCTCTTACAGACTGGCTAAGCCAAGTTAATTGTATTTTCTCTAAATTCTTTTGTCAAGCACATCTGCTAACAGTGCTTAACTATATAACCAGACCAGGATCTGAATAAGATATAAGATTCAGAGACTACATTTTACTTTCATTTCCCTCTTATACCTCAATGATTGCTGGCACAACCAATTATAAAGCAATAGGTACAGTAACTCCGTCACTGAACACCAGAGCAAGGACTCAAGCCAACTGTCTATTAACACAAACATGGTAATAAAGTAAAAGATTAACTAGCTTTACAAGATCAAGTATATGCTGCCATGCAAGGCAAGTATACAAGCTGTGAGATATGTAACTTATAATGAATTCGGTTATAATGAAACTTTATAAATTATTAATTTTCATTTCTTCCTGACTCTAAGTTTTATAGTGACTTTTAGTTCCAGAACTAGTGGAGGAAAATAAACTAGAAATGGTCCCCAAAAACATACAAAGGGACTGTGGGTGGGCTTCGGGGAGACCTTATACAAACCACGTTGTCAGTTTAATTTCAGGGGGATGTATACATCTATTTTTCTGAGAAGACCATTCTCAGACTCTTGTAAGTTTAATTGATAGTTACTGTTTCCAATAATTGGAGAAAATATTCCAGCTCATAGAACTAGAAATACATACATAAAAGCAACAGGAAACGTAACCAACTCTATGTTTATAGTAATACTACTCTCCAGCAATTTGAGATACTTCATCTCAGAAATATCCTATGCATTTCCATCCTCCATTTAAAAAAAATACTAATGGCACATGCACGAAAGTACAAATTATCAACTGCTCCCTTAAAAGAAACAAAAGACACACTTTGTAACTCATTTGGTTTACAGACTAGATTTGTAACAGGATCTACAAGTGGCACAACTGTAGGAGATGATACTTATTCCCAGCTTAGATTCCAAAAAGTAACAGATTTACTTTTAACCAGCCAACCCAAAACTCTAGAGTGCCTGGAGTTACATGTTACAAATGATAAAATGTTTCCTTTTCCCCTCTCCTACCTCCCTCACCCTATTTTGGATTAACATGCCTGGGGAGAAAAAAAGACACTACTTTCTTAGTTTTTTTTCAGTGAGAAATAGTGCCGTTTCCCTGAAAATAAGACCTAGCCGGACCATCAGCTCTAATGCATCTTTTGGAGCAAAAATTAATATAAGACTTGATCTTATTTTAATATAAGCCTGGGTAGAATAGAATACCAGGTCTTATATAAGACTGGGTCTTATATTAATTTTTGCTCCAAAAGACGCATTACAACTGATGGTCCGGCTAGGTCTTATTTTCGGGGAAACACGGTATTTCAGACTTCCCATAATCTAGAGAACACAGGAGGTTCTTCATTCAAGTAGTCAATTATTGTACAAATGTATAACTTTGATTATAAAATATAAGTGCCATCCAGAGTTAGTAGGTTCTGTGGATACCTCCTAAGAGCCAAAATATCTGGGTTTAGTCCCAGTTTTGCCACTTAAGAGATCATGGACAAATCAGTTATCTCTGTGTATGTTTCCTCATCTGAAACACCTGAAATGATAGTAACCTATCCCAGAGATGTGAGGATTTAATGAGAAGTGCTTAGAACAATGCCTGACACATAGTAAAGGCTCAATAGATACTATTAGTACATATAACACAGTTCAAGGGTTTTTTTGTATTTCCATTTTATTATCTGCTTAATTCAGCAGTCCTAAACGTTGGTTGAAACTCTGGGTGTGAATTTCTTTTGACTACTGATAACAGATAAGGGGTCTCTGGGTGCTTAACTTACTCAGACACTGAAAAGCTTTTTTTTTTTTTTTGACAAAAGGAAATTACACTTAAAGACTTCAAATTCTGCTCCCTAATTTGCCTACCTAAAGTTAGGCAGACACCTGAATCTTCAAAACATGTAACACAGAACCATTTAACATGCTTATGCTAAGTAACCCTACTTTATTTTAATTCTATTTTTAGGGGCATCATGGAACAGTTCTAATAAACTTGCTGAAAACATGTCTCCAACATGTTTGCTGAGGAAGCAAGCTCGGAAAGCTAACACAAACAGATGGCATAAGGTCAGCATCATCAAAAATTCTCTTTACCTTAAAGAGCTCAAGAATAAGAAACTAGTAAGTATTAAAATGGAAAGTAGGCACAGAATTTCTCTCTTCACTGTGCACAAGAGTTGAAGGCACCTGGTTCAAAGACTCAAAGACAAAGACACACACACACACACACACACACACACACACACACACACACACTCCTATACTACATGTTTCCAAAACCAAAGTTTCCCAATCTGCCCATGGCCCACAATTCCAATTCAATTTATCCAACCAAACTTTAAGCTACTCAAGTAAAAGAATTTTCTTTAAGAATGAAAACCTCTTCTACCTGTGCTCTCCAAAATGTCTAACTAAAGTTACAGAATCCAGAATCTTCTTACACAGGATAACATTCCTTTTACTGTACGAATACTTTTCAGGACACTTCTAGATTAAGAGATTTATGAAACCTGAGAGAGAGAGAGAGAGAGAGAGAGAGAGTATTTAAAAAACACACACACAATGAGATATCACCTCACACCTGTTAGAATGGCTATTATCAAAAAGACAAGTGATAGCAAGTATTGGAGAGATTGTGGAGGAAAAGGATCCCTCACACACTGCTGGTGTGAATGTAAATTGATACAGCCACTATGGAAAACAGTATGGAGGGTCCTCAAAAACTTAAGAATTGCCATATGACACAGCAATCCCTCTCCCTGGGTATCTACCCAAAAAACCTGAAAAATTTATTCATAAAGATGTATGTACCCTTATGTTCATTGCAGTATTATTCACAGTGGCCAAGACATGGAAACAACCAAAGTGTCCTTCAGTAAATGATTGGATAAAGATGATGTGGTATATATACACAATGGAATACTACCTGGCCATAAGATAAAATACTGCCGTTAACAACACGGATGGATCATGAGATTATCATGCTAAGCGAAATAAGTCTGATGGAAAAAGTCAAGAACTGTATGATCTCACTCATACGTGGGATAGAAAAACTGAAATCAACAAATTAACAAGACAAACAGAACAAAAATCTCACAGACACAGACAATGGTGGTTACCAGAGGGAAAGGGAGGTGGGGGGAGGTAGAAAAGGTAAAGGGGGCTGAAAATATTGTGACAGGAGATCTGACTTTGGGTAATTAACACACAATGCTATATACAGATGATGTATTATAGAACTGTACAATTGAAACCTATGTAATTTTATTAACCAATGCTACCCCAATAAAATTTAAAAATACATACATATATATATATATATATATATATATATAACAGGAAAAGCTGTTCCTTAGAGAAGCTAACTTAAAAATGGTAAAAGATTTACATTGTACACCTGAAAGTAATATAATATTGTATGTCAACAGTAGTTGAAAATTTTTTTTAATTTTTTAAATTTTAATTTAAAAATGGTAAAAGACTGATAGAATTATTTTTAAAGTCACTATAGGTATTTTGTAATCACAATAACTGACTCAGGCAAGAATCATAAAGGATACTAAAATTAATGACTGAAATTTTAAGGAGCAACACATCCTCAGAGTATCTCCCAAGATGCTTATACAAAGGGAATGAGAGATTTGTAGTGAAGAAATCTGTCAGACACAAACTCCATCAAGTAATCAAAGTTAGTATCACTAGGAATGGGTCAAATTGACAGCGTGTGCTTCTTGAGAGCATGCACTACAAAGAACACATTACCTTTGTGGTATTCCTGCCAAAAATATACAACCTGAATCTAATCATGACAGCACATCAGGTAAACCTAACCTGAAGAACATTCCACAAAATAAACAGTCTGTACTCTTCAAAAATATTTATGCCTTCAAATACAATAGAGTTCCAGATTAAAGAAACCTAGAGACAGGACAACTCATGATCCCAGATTTTCTTTTGATATAAAGAACATTATTGGACAATTGATGAAATCTGAATAAAGCCTGAGGTTAGGAAACAGTATTGTTAATTTCCTCACTTTGATCATTTTAGAATGGCTATTAAGACCATTTTGTTTTTCTTAGTAAACATACTCTCTATAGTATGTAGTGGTAAAGAGGTACCATATCTACAAATTACTTTCAAACAGTTTAATAAAAATATGTGGGTATAGAGAGACAAAAGAGGATAAATCAAAGGTATTAAAAAAATGTTAAGAACTGAAGAATCTGGGTAAAGGGTGTATATGGGAATTTTTTACACCCTTCTAACTTTTCTGCAAATCTGGAACTCTGTTTAAAAAAAGTGGTTTTTAAAAGACTCTTTTAAAAGAGACATAACTGAAAGCAACATGTAGATTTTGCCTGGATCCTGATTTAAACAAACCAGTAACATTTGGGGATGATCAGAGAAATCTGAATATGGAATATGGACTGGCGTTTAGATATTGAGGAACTGCTAAACATTAGGATGTTATAATAACACCGTGATTATAAGAAAATTTCCTTATTTTCTAAAGATGCACGCTGGAGTATTTAGAGGTGAAATGTCATGATAGCCCAAATTTCTTTAAAATGTTAAAAAAAAAAAAAAGCAAAACATTGTTAAAAATCTGAATGATTGGGTATATGACTCTCCTCGTCTTATGAAGGCTTACAAATTTATTTTTTTTAAAGTTTTCAAAAAGTGATTAATCTCCACTCTTCTATAGGTTATAGAAATTGAAAATTAAATTACATGGATCAGATTTTTATTAGATAATTTACCTGTAGGGTAGAGGAAGGAAGAATACAACTTCAAAAGGTGAAGATGAAAATCAAACCAGAGTGAAATAATTCAAGCACACGAGTTTACGCTCAATAAAGGAGCTGTACACTGGATGTCTGCCCAATTGGAACTGAGAGGTTTGCTGCTCTGTCCAATATGGTAACCAATGGGTTACATGCAGCTATTTAATTTTGTTAAGCAAATAAAATTTAAAATTCAGTTCCTCAGTCACACTAGTCACATTTCAAGTACTCAACAGCCACATGTGACTACCGTACCAGAAGGCACAGAATATAGAACATTTCCATCATCATATAGTTCTACTGGAGAGTACTGTTTTCAAAGTTTTTCTTTGTAGTCCAACAAAGAGAAAAGGAAAATCTTTAACATTAAACTGTGGCAAAATATGAAGAACAGGTGGTATAGACACACATTCAACTTATACAAGGATTTCAGACAAGAAAAGGAAACACAGAAAAAAAACACAGAATTTTCAGGTTTCAGAGTCCAGATACTTGGGGGAAGTTTAATCTGCAAAGTTCAAAGCTAGCAGAAGCGAGAGCGCAAGGAAAAACTCCTCAGTATGGGCACCTCATTCCCTTCAAGAAATCACAAAACATTCAAACACCAGAGGCCCAGTGTTATAAGGGACTGAGGACTGAGAATGTGCAGATGGAGTTAAGATGCAATTTCTTCAAAGAACGGAGAAAAAGAGAGGCCCATCTCTGTGCTTGGTAAACTATCACTGTCGCAATTTCTAAGATGTTCATCAATATCATAAAGCTTTTGGGGAAAGAGTACACAACTGTAAGATGAATCCTCAATTTCAAAAATGGTCAGTATGAAAAGAGATTGTAGTAAGATCAAAGAAATTTGGTAAAAAGATTCTAAGTTAAATGCTCACAGTTTTTAATGCTTTAAAGCTTTGTCTTTTTTGTCTTGCTTTTGAAACTATAATTGATTGTAAATGTGGCACAGAAAAAATTGTCCATTCTTGCTTTATGGGGAGCAAAGCATGCCTAGGTGCTGAATGAAAGTGATTTCACACACACCACACACTTAGACAGTGTGGGGGTACATGAGCACTTGCTATTTTAAGGATTTCTGCCCTTTTGCAGTTACCTAGCTCTGGGGTCATGGTATTATGACATAGTATTGTAAAACAGACTGGCTCTGATGTAGGGCTACTAACACATAGTCAAACCTAGGGTGGGCCAATTTGCTTTGTTCAAAACATTTTACTAAAGACAGTTAGAAAAACCTTTACATATCAAGGAATCAGGAAATCCAATGGCTGTAAGTCAGCACATTATTAGAATACATTAGTGATCAAACTATGAAAACACTGTTAAAGAGACCGAATAGACAATGAATATATTTAATCCAAATGGAATACATTTATTAAAAAGAGCAGAAAATGCTAGCATAAAACAACACACCGAAGTAAAACCACAGTATTTTTCAATGTCCAATTCTTTGACTAGCTAAAGATAAGACCCTCCATTAGCACAAAGTCTCTATCTCAGCAATCATAATTTTGTGCTTACAAAGATCACATAATTAAAGGAGCAATAGGTTTACTTTCAGCCTACCAGCAGTTCTTACATTTTGTCAGATAGGAAGACTCATGGGAAACAGGCTTTTTTATATGCCTACCAGGAAATTTGCCTCCTAATGAATGACTAGTAAACTCAAATCAGAACTACCAGCTGTATCAGCTAAAATCAAAATACATTAAAACTTGTGTTTATGACAGCATTACTAAGAACTTATGTTTCACAACTAAGTGCTTGGCTTTACACTTTCCAGATCCTTCCTCCTTGTTTCATCTGAACAGTTAGGATGTAAAGGAAGTATGCATGAGTTACTGTATCTCAGATGAGGCCATTTTGTAAATGTTCTATGTATAGTCCTATTTCCGTTACCTTTCTGTAAATGAATCATGTATCTTGATAAACTTTATAGGTGTTACCACTACAGAGTTAAGCAGTCAACAATTTTAGAAAGAACTGCTGATACTTGGATATCACGCAATACAGATATTTTTAAGTGGCTGAAGATTTGGTTAAGTTCCTACCCCAAATTTCACTCAGCATAATTTCCTTTAAAATTTCCAAACATCCTTTACCTTCATTAATATCAATCACAGAGGGAAAAAATGCTGACAGTGATTACTTCATTAAGCTCTTCCAGGAAACTAGCAGAATGTCACATAAATACTGCAGTAGCTGTCTTCTACAGGAAATGAAGAAAAATGCTGAGAATGCAGCATTCCTTTAGTTCTTCCATCAATAGGGTATCAGCCATTGTTTTCTGTGTGCTTCACACATTTCAAGCAACAAAGAAAAATGCCTTTAATATTTGCTGACCCCACACTTAAAATATATAGGTTAATTTATACCCCACGATAGCTTCTGAGGCAATGACTATCTCTTAGGAAAATTTTTGACTCTCGTCACTCACTCCCAATTGTTAAGAAAGGAACTACAGTTGAAGACAGACTATAAGACTTTTAGCTCTGGTAAACGATCAGGAGACTCAAAGGGAATTTTTCCTACTTGCAGCCAACTACTGACTAGAAAATTTTAAAACTTTAAATTTGACTCATTCTTAAAAAGTAATAATCCAATAATTAGGTGAAATATTACATATCAATTCTGACCAAGCTGCAAGGGAATACAAGTTTTTACGCCCCAAATCTTGCAGATGGGTATGACTCTCCAATGTTATGCATCCCCTTTCTGGTATAAATGCCATTCAGCTGGCACAGAACAACTGAATGCTACCAAAACTGTAAGAGATTATAGGTGTGTGTTGGAGTAGGCAATGGGGATGGGGGGGTCACAATTTATCCACTTTCCTTTCAAAGATCCACAAATGAGGCTTACTTTGAAGGTTCAAGATTACAATAAATATTTAGTGCTGACTTAACATAAAGACCTTCAAAGGATGATCTGAGTGTCCCAGGGCAGACACCAAGGGCTTGGTTTCCCGGAATGATCACAAATAAAATACGTGATCAGTTTCCTTACTATTAAAACTGTAAAGGTTCCAAAGAAACTTTATTCTATAACGCAACTTACCAACGACTTCACAAAACGTAGTTTAAGTGGGAGCCCAGCTGTTTCAACTCAACCTCAGTATTGATGCAAATATTCACGTATTTTTCTACTTTATACTAACAAACCTGCTAGGAAATTAGACATTATGCTGTGTCGCTTATTTTTCTAGTTGGATCAATCATTTAAAGCATGATCAGCACCAAGGTGCTGTAAGTTACAAGTCTAGAACGATTTCATTTTACACTGGAGTCACTGGAATATTTCCTTGTAAACCTAAACGGCAAAAATGTCAAGTTCAGCTGAATGAAGTAACACTCAGCACAAAGACTTGCAGGCTATCTCAAAATCACTTAATATTAACAAATTCAGGGAGTTCCAAGAATTAAAATGATTAAATGACTAAGGTTTATTTTCTATTAACACCTATTGAGCGCCTATTATTTGGCAACTTAGTATCAATTCAATATATTATAACCTGTTACTTAAGTACGAGTTCTATGTTAAATTGTTTCCTTTGTGTTAACTACTACTGAAGTAACAATCTAGATACTGTTTCACTGTGTGACATTTAAAGATTGCTTTGAGTTTTTTGGTTAGGGATAGGGTATGCCCTGGACACTTGATTTTTTTTTTTTCCAGTTACAGTTGACATTCAATATTATATTAGTTTCAGGTGTATAGCATAAGTGGTTAGACATTTATAAAACTTATAAAGTGATCACCTCGGTAAGTCCAGTACCCACCTGACACCATACGTAGTTATTACAATATTACTCATATAGACTACTTTCCCTATGCTGTACTTTATATACCCCCATGACTGTTTTTATTACTGGCAATTTGTACTTCTTAATCCCTTCTCCTTTTTAAATCACCCATCCCTCAACCCCCTTCCCATCCAGCAACCACCAAACTGTTCTCTATTATCTATGAGTTTGTTTCTGTTTTGTTAATTTTTTTTTTTAATTCATGGTACTAAAACTTCCCCAGGTGTCTCAAACACCGAACCCTTTAATCTTGCTTCTTTCATATCAGGTAAGTTTTCTTCCATTAACTGAAAAAAGCTTCCCTTCCATTTACTTTGGTTTTTATCATTCTTAAGATTTGTAACCTATTCTGTCACACCTCCCATTTTATTTAATTCTGTAATTTCCCTCTAAATGTAAAAATCTTCAAAATAAATGTTCAAGTTAATCTTTTGACATTGCAGGTTTCCACAGGGCCAATTCTGTTCCCAACTGCCGTCAGGATCAACTGTTTCTGTACATGTTGTTATTGCAACCCTTTATCTCCACGGGACTTTCTGTTTGTATTGTATGAAGTGTTTTTGCATGCCACAGATGATGCCAACAGTTTTCTTCCGGTTCTAATGGAAGCCTTTAAAGTATTTCCTCCAGTCTCTTCCTAATTCTGTCGTACTTTTTCCAATACTCACACATTTAAACAATTACAGAACAGCTACTGTATGCCAGACACTATACTAATACAGAGAATTCTACAGTAAACGAGGTATGGTTTCTTCTACTCATTGCGTTAACAGGCACACAACAATTACAAAGGTGTCGTGCGGTCAAAGGGATGCATGCCTAACCCGGATAAATGTGGGGGTATATGTGGTATCTCTGAAGAAATGGAAACGGAACCTAAAGAAGGGCACACAATTTACGGAAGGGCAGGGCTACAAAGCTTGGGAGAAAACACAGAACTAAAAATACAATACATGACCAAATAGGGTATTCATTTTCCCAAGTAGTCTATTCCCCAGACACCCAACAAACCTTCTGACAAGCGTTGAAGAGAATGTGAAAAAAAAAAGAACCTCGAACTCTCATACATTGCTGGTAGAGATGTAAAATGGTGCAGCTGCTATGAAAAAGCTGGGCAGTCCCTCAAAAAGCTAAAACACAGAATTTTACCAAGTGACCCAGCAATTCCACTGCTAGGTAGATATTCCAAATAACTGAAAAACAGGCATTCAAACAAAAAGTTGCACACTAATGTTCACAGCTGCACTATTCACAATAGCCAACAGGTGGAAAGAACCCAAATATCAACTGATGAAAAGAATAAAATGTAGCCTGTCCATTCAATAGAGTATTATTCGGCCATAAAGGAATGAAGTATTGATACATAGTACAACATAGCTGAATCTCAAATATTATACTTAGTAAAAGAAGTTAAACATGTATTGTATGATTCCATTTATAGGAACAGGTAAATCCATAGAGACAGAAAGCACATTAGTGCCTGCTAGGGAGGAGTGGGGAAGAAAAGACTGCTTGATATGAGGTTTCCTTTTGCAGAGATGAAAAAGCTTTAGAATTAGATACAGGTGACAGCTGTACAACATTGTGAATGCACTAAATACCACTAAATTTGTTCACATTAAAATAGGCAATTTTAAGCTTAATGAATTTTATTTAATTTAAAAAGGCTTCTGGGTCCCATTAAATTACAAACTCCTAAGGATTAGATATTATATATGTATACGTGTGTGTATATATGTATCTATGTGTATATAGATATATATATGCTTATAATGTATCTATATACACATAGATATATATGCTTAATATATAATTCAAGTAGACATTTGACTTAATTTATAGAAACACTTAAAATTATAATTAACTCAGAAATGTTTTTCTACTTTTCACATTTCAGACACCATTTTACTTAAACTCTTCACATGCCTTTTTTACATCAGTGTCTTCATTTGCAGTAGACAGTCATCTCCAATCCAAACCTTTTTTAAAATCATTATGGTGCTTTCATGGGAATTGTACATGCCTCAAATTCCATTTGCATATTATGAGTTTGTCTTTTCACTTACTTTTGGATTATGATCTCCAGAAACATATCCCTAATGGATTGCTTGCTGTTGTTGTCGTAATTCAGTTCTCTCTATATAAAGTCCCTTGTAAAAACAATAAAAACAAACCAAAAAGAAAAGGCAGGGCCTTTCTTTTTTTTTTCTTAAGGGAAAAGAAAACAAGGGTAGAGGACTTATTGTTTCTCCTCAACTTTTTCCTTGGTCTCATTCGGACTCGCTGCTCTCCTCCTTCACCAAGAGAGGTTCTAGTTTTTCAGCCACTTTCTTGCATTATCATTTTTGCCCGATTCTTTCTTTTTCTCTGTTCGATCTCTTTCCTGGATTCTTCAAACTTTGTCTTGAATTTCTGTGCATTTTCAGCATTGAGGAAGCGAATGGCCAGCAACTCTGGGTTAGGTCGCTCGTGGGCCAGCCAGGACCGCATGGGTGTTCCAACCCCTGGCGCGGTCACTGCCTGCTTTGGCTTCAGCTCCAACATTGCCGTGATATAATGGTTGGTGCGTATCTTCAAGGTCCTGTCCCTACGCATGAGGCGGATGGTCCTTTCTCCGTTTGCTTCAGGAGCCTGACGCTGCCAGTGCCTCGTTCCTTCCATTCTGGGAGATCGTTCTCTGAAGCAAATCGTAATGGTTTTGCCCACATTTTGAAAAGCTGCTCTTCACCTTCTTCCAGTGTTTTAATTTCTTGCTCAAGAAACTACAGGCTCAAACTGGGGGTGGTGGCTGGACTCTTCTGCGTTCTCGGTGGGTGGAGTCTTTGGTGCTGTGGAGGCGGCAGATGGGTAGGCCTGGCTGTGCTCCTTCCCTCCGAGCACAGCGCCGGCACCTCCCACCCGCCCATTGGCTGTTCCCTTCCCTAACGGGTTGCTTTTTGAGGGATATTTAAACCGTATGCTTGTAAGAGTTGTAACTGTTGAGGCCATACAGAGAGGAATAATTATTAGACGGGATAAATGTACCTCTTACCAATCCAGATGATTTCAAATAAGGAGATCTATCCAAAGTCAGCTCTTTGCCAAGGTGAGTGGATATGATAGTCTTTGGCTTTACTCTGCCTACTGTGGTGGTTTTTAAGCCCTTTCTTTTTAAAAATTTTAATTTTATTGGGGAATACTAGGGGACAGTGTGTTTCTCCAGGGCCCATCAACTCCAAGTCGTTGTCCTTCAATCTTGTTGTGGAGGGTGCAGCTCACTGGCCCATGTGGGAATCGAACCAGCAACCCTATTGTTCAGGGCTCAGGCTCTAACCAACTGAGCCATCTGACCGCCCCAAGCCCTTTCTTACATGAGCAGCTGGTCAGAAATAGATGAAAGCAACTCTCAACCCAATTCCCATTTTTCATCTGTTATACTAAGATTCCAACAGTTTCAATAGATGGGGGTCATGAAAAACTGCAATGCTGAGGACCCCCAGTGTGTTCACTCTGAGAGTTCTTGCCTTCCCTACTCCAGAAATGGACGAGGATGAAAGAGCCTGGTGTAACTCCAAGATCTTGCCTTCAATAACTGGGTAGATGGTAGTTTTTCCCTTAGCATGACATATATACGTTCAACTCAACTGGATAATGAGAGACTCCCCTCCAGCATAGAACTAATATTTGAGTGTCTGTAAGGGCTACAAATAGTATGATAAACACGAACACATATACTATAGTCTAACTTTACAACTGCCAGAAAGCATTAATTTAATAAATGAGGAAGTTGAGAAAAACTAAAAAGACAGCTTGGATTAAATATCTGAGACATCTTCCACAATAGCACACTACAGAATATACATTTTTTAATGTGATGAAATGATTTTCATGAACTCATTTCCTATTCTTTCAGAAATAAGCTTTAAAATCTGCTTTACTTCAGAACTTAAAGAAAAGTCCTTATTCATCCAATGATTCAGAAGAGGAAGTACTAATATTACTGGAAGTTCTGCCTCCAAGCACAACCCTACAAGTCTGTAATCACTTTCCCCTCTGGTTATGCTATTCAACCTCAGCAAGCATATTCTAATCCCACTTTCCTCCTCTCCTTCCCCCAAGCACAATTGTTTTCCTTGAGTTCTACTCAAGTTTTACATTAGTATAAATAAAAAGAATGAAAAATATAGTAAAATAGAAAGCTACTTTCACAATTTTCACAAGTGGTTTCAGTCCGGAACACATTCTTTCTCTTGTCATTAAGGAAAAGGCTATAGAGAAGTTTAAGAAGTTCGGCCTTATGAAAGGGATATAGATTGATATTCCTGGTTACAAGTTAACCTAGTCCCAATCATTCTGCTCAATTTCTACTAGGAACTTGGATAAAGCCTTTAAAAACATAATCTAAATAACCATTTAAGGCATAGAAAATCAAATGTTGGTTCACTGGCCCCTATTTTTCTCATACTATAAAAACTACTGACCTAAAGACAAACTGCTAGTAGAATGTGTACATCAAAGACCACCACAGCATAGATACAAATTGTGGTATATTTTGTAGTTCAAACAATACAGATCATTCACCAAATGAGGCAATGTGCCACACTGAAAGAACAAATATTAAAGTCTGACCACCCACTCACAAGCTGTGTGACTCTACAAGTTAACTGCTATGAACTTTGGTTTTCCTATATGCAAAGTAAGTCTAACCCCACCTACCTGAAGGGATTATCTTAATTAAATCACAAACACAAAATATTTAGCATAGTTCTTGGCACACAGTAGGTACTCTAACAGCTATAATGGTCAATTTATTTTGATCTTGTAGATTTCAGAGCAATTAAGATGTGATGGATAGTTATTCCCTCTAAACTAGGGCAAAATATCTTAAATTATGTCTTTCATTAACACAAAAGAAGAGACACAAAATCCAAGTCTGACAGATGGGTTTTGCATAATACATTCTGACCCAAGCCTCCTGCTATCCCTTTGAGTTAAGAGCATTAGCCACAGGCAGTTGGCCAAGAGGGGAGAAAAGAGATACCTAGAGCTGTAAATTTTGCTATGGTTTACAAATTGATTTTATGAAGTAGCTTTAGCATGGCATGTATGTAAATGAATTAGAGATAAGTGAACTAAAGCCTCATTCTAACATACAGGACTAAAACATCTATCAGTAATGAACTCATTTCCCATTTAAGTAAGGACATTTACTTATAGAAGGACATATATAACAACACGAACAAAAGCCTCAAGGGCATTCCACATGGGTATTTCCTCAGATATGTTTTGGTCTCTCAAATATATCTAACTAAGGAACACTAATTTTAAAAATGTACCAAAATGTAAACAATGTGCGCTCGTGGAATACAATAAAAGATTTTTAAAATTCTTTCTTTTGGGCAGTTTCAGAGCAAGATCAATTTTGCATCCCATTAGTATTTGTATTAAATTCTGCACAATATCAAACATTCAATGACATCCATGGTTTCAATTATGTGGGGACAGCCTTTGCCAACTAATCAATGCAAACATGAATGCAAGCTGCAATCAGTCTTGTTCAGCACTTTGTCCCTCATCTAATACAGTTGCTGATATATGATAAGTATCAAATCTTAGGTGAGTACCTAATATTTATGAGCCATAAAAAGCCAGGTCTGAAAATAAAATGTTGTATCATTGGTTTTGAGATACCTGCATAAACTGTACTTGACAAAAATTATATAGCTAACCATGCTCTGAGAGTACTACACCAAGTACTTTCACACACACGATAACTTTGGGAAGCGATAGATCTACCTATTTAACAGAGAAAAAAAGAGGTTAAGTTTTACCTGGCATTCTCCAACACTGTAGCCACATTTCATAAGCCGCATGTGGTACTGTGCAACTGAAATGTGCTTACTGTGACTGAATGTATTTTAAAATTTAAGTTCAAGTTACTGATGATTAATTATGAAAAACGTAAGTATGTTTCGAATAACGTAGCGTTCCCCCGAAAATAAGACCTAGCCGGACAATCAGCTCTAATGCATCTTTTAGAGCAAAAACTGATAATAAGACCCGGTAGACCTAGCCAGACAATCAGCTTTAATGCGTCTTTTAGACCGGTTCTTGTATCAACTTTTGCTCTAAAAGATGCATTAGAGCTGATTCTTCAGCAGTCTTATTTTCAGGGAAACACGGTAGGTATGCAAATCTGCTTTTCCAACTGTAAATTTTATGAAAGCCAAGTACAGATAAAATATTTCCAATGAAAATAGGGTCTGAATTGAGATGAGCTTTAAGTGTAAAATATACATCAGATTTTGAAAATTCAGCACCCAAAAAAAAGGAATGTAAAATACCTCATTTGAAAATTTTATACTGATTACATGTTAAAATTGTAGCATTTTGGGAATACTGAGTTTTAGAAACACTAAAATTAATTTCACCTCTTTGGCACTTTTTATATGGCCACTGGAAAACGTAAAATTACGTATGTGGCTCTTACTATTTTTCTATTGAACAGCAGTGGTCTCAACAACCCCCAAACCCCTAATCTGTCTACTATACCTCATCATCAATCACATTTTCAACCAGTAGAGAACTAACTTCTTGGAGCAAAGTCCAACAACAAAAAATAAGCACACTAGGACACTGTATAACTTCTCTTAAGGCCAATCATTCTTTCTTTGAAATATTTGGTGCCCAAAGACCTAGGTTCCAATCCCATTCTGACAATGTGTTCCCTTGGGCACTACTTTGGGTCTCACTTTCTGCAGTTTGAGGATGCTGGAGGATTAAGTAAAGACCTGAAAGCCTCCAGCCACATTCACAAGCTGTAACAGGCTTTCACAAGAAGTCTGCTGCTCCCTCCATTCACTAATCATTGTTCATGACCACTACTTCTCCAAGAGACAGCATTCAACTAACACTTTCAAATAATGAATGTTTTAATTTTAACCAATGAAATGTAAACAAATAAATATGGGTGGTTAGCTAAATCTTCACTCCCACAAAGCCTATCAGCTTGGCCTATAATTGCATAGTCCAATGTCACAGTCAATAGCCTCCTGTGGCTATTTACATTTGAATTAATTAAAAAGAAATAAAAGTAAAAACTGAGTTACTCAGTCACACTAACCACATTTCAAGTGCTCAATATCCCTCTGTAGCTAATACAAAATTTCATTATGAAGGGAAGTTCTACTGGACAGTAACTCATAAAGCAAAACCAAACCTATAACAATGCTGGAAGAAAACACCTTGTTAACTATAGTTCAAATATCATAGGTTAAGGTTTGTGAAATCACGTATTTCACTGCACACTAAAAATGAAAATAATTGAGGTTCTACACACACACACACACACACACACACACACACACAGTTCCATGTGTTAAATTATTTCCTAAAGAGTTAAAGCACAGTCATTAGAATTAGCCATATCTTTAAGCCAAGTAAATTAGGAAAATTCTGAAAAACACGATACATCTTAAACTTGGAAGCTATTCCCGGGATAGAATGCAGCATAATTCCAAGCAGTATGCCTCTTCCAGGCAGTACAGTTAAGCATACACCATATCCCAGTAATACTTAGCTTTGCTGTCTCTTTGCAAATCAAAACCACCATAGCAAGAACTCCTACTATTCAACTCACAACATATTCCATGCCTGAGTTTACGGATTGAAGGGAAGAAAACAGAGTGAGGAGATTTTTAACTACAGACCGGAGAAACCTGGTAAACAGTGGAATGTGTCCATTGACATAAAGATACTTAATGCACCAAGAATTAAGAATTGCAGGCAACATTTTATGTGTAGCCTAAGGTTTTGTTTTTTTCAGAATCTGCAACTCTAGCAATGTTTCAAATAGACATTCATCCGTTGACTGCTATCAGCTTAAACATCCTAAGAGAAAAAAAAATCCTTCATAACTTAAAATATTATTTATTTGCTGCAATTTCAAGCCTTGATGATAGATCCTTCAGTTGGCCAAAGTAGTTACATAGTATAGAAATAAATTCATTTACAGTTTACCTTTCACAAGCTAACTTACACTCGAGTTCCTCAATTCTTGTTCCCAATTTTTATCCTACGTGCTTCAGAAAGTTTTCTGCTACTTAGCAAACTGGCAGGACTCAGAGGTCAAAGACCTAAAATGCCAATTAAAACAATTCTTATTTATTTTTTTAAAAGGAAGGGATAAAAATGAGAAGTCAGGAGTTTATTTTCCTGGAAGAGGTTGGTGATTGGGGATCTTTGCGCAACTAATCACTACCAGTTGGAGTATAAAGTCACAGTAGCAAGCTTAAATTTAGGCATGGCATATTAGTCCAAAAAAGGGATGACTAAATTATTCAAGTATATGTACAAAGCTGCTTTATGCTCAAATCTTCAAATTATTTGAGAAGGAAATGGCTTCACTCAAGTATTTTCAGAAATTTCGAATACTTTAGATATCAGACCCTGTCTTCACATTAAACCTGTCTTCAATCAGTTACAAGGTTGGATTTAAATCGTTGGGATTATTTAACAATTCCTGTTTCCTCTTAAATAGGGATGACAAGCTATTGCTCAAACCACCACTAGTTAAGAAATAAGACTTACTAGTGGGCTGTACTTCTGCCTTGTAAACAGCAACTATACCTGCGTCTCTTGTGTATGATTTTACAAACCTCTGTCTGCAGAAAGATTATACATCATATGCACTTCAGTGTGAGGAGCCTGTGTTTTCCCCCACACTCAAGGACATTTTTTTCCTAAACCTACATTCATTTACACCCCTCTTGAACAGAAGTAACCACAGCAATTAAAATTTAGATTGAGCATAAACAATAACTTCTCCATGTCCATTAGGTCACTTAACATTTTTTTAACCTCTTGTAAAATAGTGTTCCATTACTTCAGATAAGTTATCTGAAAACCATAGATGACTGAAGAAAGGGTATTACTTAACTCATTTTCTGAGTAAAGATTATTCATTACATTTCAAGACTTAAAAGGAAAAGAATTTCTTGCTGATGCAAGCAAAGGTGATAATGCCTGTAAAGAAATATGAAATGTTACTGATATATTAAACCTTTTTATTAACAAGAATCCTTAATGTATGTTATACCAATGGAAAAAAAGTA
This sequence comes from Rhinolophus sinicus, assembly GCF_057876585.1. NCBI lineage: Eukaryota > Metazoa > Chordata > Mammalia > Chiroptera > Rhinolophidae > Rhinolophus > Rhinolophus sinicus. The sequence continues at coordinate 29,024,248 of NC_142512.1, forward strand.
AATAAAACTAGCCTTCTAGTGGTAAAGTGTGTGATAGCCAATAGGTCACTAGTATTAATGTCATGTCAAACCACAGCATCTTTTATCATTGTGAAATTAGCCCTTCAGAAGATTGAGCTGAGGCAGGCCTCTTTAAAGGGTATTTCGGAAGAAAGCACATTAATATTAATAAATTATTTCAGCCAAAGTGAAACCAGGATTGGTGAACCAGGAAAATCAGCTCAGAAAAGGCTTAATTCAGTCAAACCTTCCAACTATCACCTGCCTAGGCCCTCCCTGGGCATGTTGCCAGATAAGACAGTATGTTGTCTACAGGATAACGCACCATAGGGAAGAATTCTAGAACCTACGAAAAGGAAGCCAATTCCAGGCCCAAAACCTTGCATATCTCAGAGCAGGTGTGCTTTATCCTCAGGGCTTGATTTGATTCCAGGCAAACCTGAGGGAGGTACTCACGCCCACAATTACCTGCCAGACTCCAGCAGACCCCAAGATAAACTCTCCATAACCCTTCCTACCTTCCAGAACCAAAGAGGGGATTAAGGGCCATTCCATCCCCAGGGACTCAAGGGGGGGGGGGGGAGGCGAGTTCCCCTAGGGACCTTGACCCCACGCACTCAGATTGACACCGCCCTGTGAAATACGTTCCTCCATTCTATCCTCCAGTTCCTTCAGTGACCTTCTGTTCCTACTGCCTCGGGGATGGCAAGAGACAAGCCACCGCCGTTCCCCCCACCCCCAGGGGAAGGTGCCTTTCCCAGATGAGAGCCGCAAAAGGAAGGAAGAAAAAAAGATTGCTCCTCCCCAACCCACCCGCCCTACAACTCCTGGGTGCAGACACGTTGGGGGAAAAAGAGCAATGGGAGGTGACAGCCCTGCACTGACCTAGGCGATGAAACCCTTGCTCCGGAAGAAACACGGAGAATTCCCCCCGCTCCAACCTATCCAAATGAATGAACTGAATAAAACGGGGAGAGGGGTGGAGTTAGTATGCGCAGTTCTTGCCATCCAGGAAGCGAAGATAGAAAGGCCCTCGAACCCACGACAGGCCTCGCGGCACTCTGCACCCCGACTCTCGTCCTTTCCATCCAAACCCCACATCACTTAACCCTTTAAGCTTTCCAAAATAGGCCCCCATCCTCCATCTACCCCGGACACCGACACCCCCCCCACCCCCACCTCCGATTCGGCTTTTTGCTTGGGCCTAGAGTCCAGCTTTCTCCTCCTTACCACCCTCTCCACAGCCCTGACCAGCCAGGGCCCAGTCGCACCTGAAGATGCTCCTGAAAACGAATTGGCAGAATCTGGGCCATGGCGCTGTCGGGGGTATGGTCTCCTCCTGTCACTGGGGCTGCGGGGCAGTGGCTGCCCGGACTCTCCAAGGGAGAGGAGGAGAAAAGGGAGGGGGGAGGCTGGGCTCAGCAGGATACTCTCCGGGGACGCAGGAAACTGGCAGGCAGACGAAAGAGCTCGGGTCGGGGGCGGAGGCTCCAGGGTCCGGGAGAGCCGCAATGGCGGAACCGGGCGCAGCGCAGACTCCGGAAACGGCTGAGCCCTGCGGAGGGATCCCGGCGACAGAACTCCGCCCAAGTCACCTCACCCCCTCCGTCTTATGTACCCCTCCACACGGAGCGCCGCGGTGCCGCGGGCGCAGGAATTCTGGACGCAATGCGCTGTGGGACTCGCTTACTGCTGACACATGAGGGGAACTAGAGGAAGCGAAGGGACTACTTTTTTGGACTCATCACTTTCCCCAGCCTCCAGCTTCTCCCTCCCTCCTTTCTTTTTTTTTTTTTTTTTTTGCATTTTGCCACATCATGCGACTAGGGGCGACCAACGTCATTTCCGTGGACTCTTTAGGTCCCACCCACGTACTTCCGGGTGCACGTGATGCTGGTCAGGATGGGTTGGCTGATTGCTGCCAGAATGCAGAACGAGTTCTAGAGAAATGTGGAGTCTCCTGGGAATGCGGTGGCTGTTGGGCCGCCTTGAGGAATGGTGGTGCTGCTCCCGTCCCCTGTGGATCCTGTCTATTTAAACTGAATCCCTTACGAAGAGAACGTGGAGTGGGCAGATGGGCCCAGCCTCCCGCCCTCTTCGTGACTCAGGGAAACGACCTCCCTGCAGAGCGCTTTTTTGGCAGCTGGCTGCAGTTTTCCCCCGCCTAGTTTCATATAGTGGGTGTTTTCTTACATCCCAGGGACGGGGGAGTGAAATGGGGTTTAAAATCCTCCCTGCCCTATGCACACCCTTCTGACGGTTGGAGAGACACGCTTGGATTCTAACTAGAGCTAGCAGTCTCTTCGGATGTTACTTTAAAAAGTGGCTCGGACAGTGAAGGCCATTTCTGAGGTATCTCAAACTGGCCTTGTGATAGCTTTTAACGTTTCTGCGGACATTTTGGCGGACATGCATATCGGCCTAGTTTAGTAATACATTTGTCTGGTGTTAAAGGATTTGAGTATCATAAATACGCGGAAGAACTGGACCAAAATTGTAGCAGGAATCTTTTGGCCACATCAAATCACGAGACTCGAAGATTTAGATAATTAGGTTAAGGGTGGTTTGTAAAACCTTAAGGTTCTTCCTCGGTGTGGCTAATGAACACTTGGAGAAAGGGATTAATTATTGGCAGGGCCACCTCCACATTGCTTATAAATTAGCAGTGTTTGGAAATGTAAGCGCTTCAAAGCAGGAGTGTTGTGTCTTTTTCTAACAGAATTAATGTATCTGGTATTAACGATTAATAACCTTCCTAGTACTTTATTGCTAAATTGTAAGCTGTAATATTTCATAATAGCACAAATACAATAAGGACAAAAAAATTTAGTTCTGTGCCTTTCATCTTGATAAGAGATGTGATTATTTTTCCAGAAAGATCTTGAGGAAATACTCAAGTATACAGTGATTTTTAGTGCCCTTCCCAGTTAAAGACGTAGAACACTATTAAGTATGCAATGATTTTGTGTGTTAAGCAGTTTTGCCTAGAGAAGTTTGCTTCATCATTTAAATTGCTTTGTTTTTCCCAAAATATATGTCAAATACTGAGGATGAGGGAAGACTCTTTGGCAGGTAAGAAACAGCAGAGAATGTTCTGCAAAGAAAAGCCTTGCCACCATGTCATAAGAGTGAATATTTATGCTTGGCAAAATTTCATTTTATTAAGCTAAAGACTTGAAGATGTTCTGTATTCTGCAACATTTTAAATGACCTTCCTAATACCAGTATAATAGTAGCTGCTTTCAATCCTTTCTGGAAATAGACAAATTCTAAATTAAAAATCTATAGGACTTATTGTTTTATTACAGTAAAAGCTATAGCTTAAGAAACATTTCCAATTAGAATCTGGGATAAAGTTATATCATGAACAAGCCACTGAAATTTATTAATAACTTGTGTTTTCGTACAGACCTGTGTAATTTTAACTACATTTAGAATCCCCAAAGGAATTTATTTTAGCTTGGATAATTGGTGGGCAATATCTAACGGAGAGTGCACTGAGGTTGTGTTAAAGTGACTGCTGTGTCATCACACACAGAAATCTAATGAATGCATAGTTCTCAGAAATCATTTAGGGAGAATAAAAATAGATTACAATATACCAGCTCATTTTGAACACTGTATCCTTCAAATCAATAAATCCAAAATTTTTCAAGAGAAAAAAATTGGTCCAGATGGTAAAAAGTTGAAAAACCAAAACTGCATTTTAAAAATCAGTAATTTTGGCTGAGGTAATAAGAGCTTTGTATGGTAGTATGCTGTTGTCGCTAAAGGTGCAGAGGCAGGGTAAAAAAGATTGTCAATCCTTGGTTTAGAAGCCCCAAAGGCTGAGTTACTATGAACAGTTACCTGAGCAGTAACTGCAGGGCTTTGTTTTCAGGTACCATATTAAGTTAGAGAAAAAAATAAATAGCCTAATAAACCAGAAAACAAATGCTGGGGTTTTTTCCCCCCTAAGTATGACAAAGTCTTTTAATAAGAGTACTACTATAAATGTATCATCATCCTTTGGTTTCAGAAAATGGTTTAGTAACGTAGCCATGTTTAAAAAATGGTCAAGTTCTTTCAATTTGAAGCTATTTTTTTTAGCAGAATATCCTTGCTCTGAGTCACAGCAAGCACCATTAGCAAAAACTGCATTGTTCATCTATTTCAAGGAGTGCCAATTTCTCAAAACCTATTTTATGTTTTATGCCGATAACTATAATACGTTACCTCACATGAGAATGACACCTCAGAAAAACTTATCATTGTAGAAAGTTCCTCTGTATTATTCATCTTCAAGCAGTCCCTGAATTAAGGTCCCTGCTGTTTAACTTGACCTTTTAAAAACAGTGTGAGCTAGCTGCATTGCAAAAACCGCAACGTAAAGGCATTCCTCAAACATTAAGAGATTAATTTTAAAGCAGAACTTTAAACCTAACCCACCAGTACCAAATATTTAAAATTCAGATTTTAGCAAAACCAAACAGGATATACTTTAGCATTACCCAAGTAAGATAAGTGGTTTTGCCACTTAAACCGCAGCTTTGAAACATCTCAGCCCCCTAGGGCCACTGATACAATCCCAGCAGGATTAGATCAAGGGCAGTACATCAAACGCACAGTAAGTGGCTCAGGTATCAGTCAACATACAGTGCTCACTTTATTTTAGCCCTGTATAAGGCACTGATTTATAGGCAATGCTCACCCAAAAGGACACACAAAGGAAGAAAAAAAAATTTGTGGCCTTTTTTTAGAATGAAATGGACTCGAACTTAACTCGGATACTCAGTATCATTCACTCAGGCTTGCCCTAAACCTAATTTACATAGACAAGTTTATAATGTATCAAAGATGGCAATAAGATCTATAGTGAATCTTTATTCCATGTCAGGATAGCCAAGACTAGTCCTGTGGGAATACGGTCTGGAATGTAGTCATATTACACAGGCCCCTCGCATGTTTTCTAAAAGTTAAATCAGAGCCCAGCAGAGGAATAAAGTGGCTGATAATAACATTACCTTACAAAGTTATCTCAGGAAGGTTGGTTCAAATATAGTGATAGAGCATTGTGGACAGAAAACCCACAAGTTATAATCCTGCTGATCAATAGGGGGTCAGATGCCACATCACAACATCTCTTTTACAACCAAAAACAAGTCACAAGAAGCTTGAGAGGATCTATAGAATGAAGGGCAATGAGGCTCAAGGGGTGGGAATGATTGTTAAGGGCTAATTTTCCTCCTTTCTAAACATGTGGAACTGTCTTTTCACTTTCTAGAGTTATTACTGTCTCCAATTCAAAACAACGCATGACCCACAAACATGTTCTCCCGGTAATCTTAAAATTCTGTCCCATCAGTGGCAATGTACACATATGCGACCTTGTTATGGTAGTAAACTCTACTTCAGAACAGAATGGTTAAAGACTGAGATTTGGTAAACAAAGTTTTCGTTAACTGAATAATAGCAAAGTTTCAAGGAAGTGTAAAATTTACAGAGTCAACAAACACTTTTCAGTACAAAAAAATGAAAAATATTAAAATCTTTTGAAAAGGCTTTTAAAAAAAATGTTGTATGTAGGGAAAGCAATTATGAAACTTAAAAAGGCCTCAGGTTCATCACTGTGATGTTTTTGTACAGTACTCCTGCAAATGTTGCCTGGTCCAAGTATGTACCAAATTTAGAACACACTAGAAATGACTTTTTAAAAATTGCCTTAGCTCAACATGTCATAAGTGATAAAAGAGCATCATGTAAAATGAACCCAAAACCGGGTTATTTTCTTTTCCTGGTTGCTCATATTCCAAATAACTGTGAGTTTAATGTATAAAATCATACAACTACTATTCATAACACTCCAGTAATGAAAAATATGTAGCATTCATATGAACCTACCTCATGGTTATTGATTTAAATCTTATTTTTCTTTTCTGAACCAACCCTGTTAGCACTAAAACGCATGAAAAATGAAAAGGTCTCTTCAAGTTAGGTATACCAATACAAAGTTTTCCACAGGGTGAAAATAAAAATCTGATAAAGACAGCCCTTTATCATCTCTGTATTTTCAGATTATCTAGCTAACCATTAGATCAGTTGTAGAGCTGAGATTACACGCCTCCTTCCTGAGGAGGCCTTAAAAATTCCATTTCTGGGGTGGTGGGTTGGCTCAGTTGGTGAGAGCGCAGTGCTCCTAACACCCAGCTCACCGGTTCGATTCCCACATGGGAATTTTCACCCTCAACTAGAGTGAAAACAACTTGACTTGGAGCTGAGCTGTGCCCTCCACAACTAGATTGAAAACAGTGACTTGACTTGGAGCTGATGAGTCCTGGAAAAACACACTGTTCCCCAATAAAAAAAATAATTTTAAAATTCCATTTCTTGAAAAGGAACTATTGGGATAGTGAACTGGCATGCAATGGCAGTCTATAAATGTTGCACACTTTTTAAAAGGAAAACTCCAGTCCAAGATGACTTTCAAATTTTCCTATCTGCAAAATGAGTGGCACTCGTTATTCTTCATTTGACCTACTAAGTGTTAACCCAAATTATAGACTAGAAACTGCACAACACTTCAAAAAAGCCCCTCTCAAGGTGATACTGATAATCTTTCCATTATTTAACTCTCACTCCTTTCCCCAAACACACAAATCCTGTCTTTTTTGTTGTAGTCCAAGTCCTACTTTCCCTTAAAAACTGAAATCTACTTACCCTACTTCTCAAGCTATTATAGCATTTATTGACTGCACCACCTATTTATTTCGAAGGCTTGGCTAACTTATGTTGTTAATAATCACACCCAGAGTTGTCACAACAATTATTTCTAAATACCACCATATACAAAAAGCACCAAACTGGGTGCTAGGCTATATTTTGGGTTGACCGATCTCATTTCCTATGTTTCAGCTGAGCACCAAGTAATATTAGGTTAAGAAACATACAGAGATTTTATCTGAATATGTGATTCTTTGAAAAATCTTCCATAGCTTCACAAGAGAGTTTTGTATTCATATTTTAAGGTTAAAGGAACAGCTAACAAGCAATAGGTATTATTTTGAAAATCTTTGGGAGAACAAAGATTAAAATTTTAAATTACTGATTCCTGACATTATGCTGAATCCCATCAGTTCTGCTATGAAGAAAAGGTAAAAACCAGGAAAATCGGGTATTTCATGAAATTAAAGATTTTTTTCTTTCAAATGAAATAATTTTAATTAGGTATATGAAAAGTTGCTACCCTGGATTAGAATGGAAAGTGGTTAAAAAAATGAAATCAAAAGAATATTTCCTGACATGAAACTAATATAAAATTGAAATTTCATTGTCCATAAATCGTTTTATTAGAATACAGACATACGCATTTGTTTATGTATTATCTATGGCTGCTTTTATACTACAATAGAGTAGTTGCAACAGAGACTATGACCCAAAAGTCTTAAAATATTTACTGTCTGGCCTTATCAAAGTCAAATGAGTTAATTTTATTTCTTGTAGACAATTTAAACATAAGGAAAAATGGTGTAATATCTAAATATGTAAATTAACAAAATAATGAGGCACCTTTTTTGGTCTTTAGTTAAAATAATATTTTTGAGACTACAAAGCTGCAGTAAGACAGGCACTTTACTACATTGCTGTTAGGAATGTAAACTGGTTTATCTGTTCTGCGAAGCAGTTCAGGAATAGGTATCAGGAGTCTCAAATATCACTTTCAGTGCTGTAAAGAATTTGACCATAAAAACATACCACAATTTATTCAGCCACTTCCCTAATGATAGCTATATGTATATTGTTTTCAATGTTTTACTATAGAAACAATGGAATATATAACATTTTTATGAATGCTCTATTTTAAAGATTTTAATGTATTTAACATAAATAAACTGATGCTAAATCTATGGGAGTCACATTTAATGAGAAACAGAGTATTTTACATAATTTCAGAGTTCCGTGAGCTTGCTGGGTCACAGGTTATACACACCTTCAACTTCACTAGACAGTGCCAAAATGTTCTCTAAAATAAGAACAATTTATTCTATGTCAATACTTTTCAGACATATTCATTATTGCCAATCTGATGGAAAAGAATTGTTGCCAACCTGATGGCATCTCACTGTTACTTTCAACTGTATTTTCCTAATTACTAGGAAGATTCAGTGACTTCTTTATTGACCATTTATGTTTCCTCTTTCTGAAGTGACTGACCAGGTCCTTTGCCCAATATTCTATGATAACATTTGTCTTCATTTGTTTCTTTTTGTTTTGTTTCCTTTAGTAATTTGAAGGTGAATCCTCATTCTTTTTTTTTTTTTTTAAAGATTTTATTGGGAAAGGGGAATAAGCCTTTATTGGGGGAACAGTGTACTTCCAGGATGTAATCCTCATTCTTTTAAGAACAAACTTTATAACCACCACTTTTCCTCCAAAGCTCTTCCATCTTAACTAGATCCAGTATTATTCCGTTCATACTACTTTTCACAGCCCTCTCAATGGAAATAAATTCCTCTTATTGACACCATTTTCACAATTACCTTAAAGCTGTAATGATGTCATCCATTCCCCTCCAATATATTTACATATAACATAGAACATACCCAAATTCGATAATGTGCCTTTCAAAGCCTTCCATAATCTGTCCTCAACCAACATTTTCAGCCTATTACTCTCCTGTATATACTCTATGCACCAAATAAACTGGACAGTTTGCCACCTATCTCAGATACCCCCTGCTTTCTAATTCTGTCTTCATCTATGCAGTTCCTAGCACCCATCTGATTATTGGAAATTCTTCTTCAAGGAAAGCTCTTCCTTACAATATAATGCCAACAAATAAATATAGGAAAGAATTAGAAAATAAAATCACCATTTTGCAACCATATGAATAAAATTCATTCAGGCAAGAATCATCAGTTCATGAAAACCCACAGGGTGGTAATTTATGAGGAATAGACTATTTCACATAATCTCAAAGTATCCCTCCCCCAAATTACTCATAAGAGTAACTAAATTGAAGAAATAGAAAAAAAAAACACTGTAACCAACTAATCAAAATTAGTATCATCAATAAGGGGCAAATACCACATGCCTCCAAATTTGATGTCTTGAGAAAGACACTGTTATCACTTATGCAGTATTCCAGTCAAAAAACCATAACCATGAGTAAACATCAGAGAAACCCAAACTTAGGACATTCTATAAAATACCTAGTCTGTATTATTTTAAAATATTATTCAAAAATGTTAAATGTAAAAGACAGACTAAGTACTTTTTCCAGATTAAAAATTATACATGATTCTTAACTGGATCCTGAACAGGGGAAATTACAAAGGACATTATTGGGAGAATTAATGAAATTTGAGTATGGACTATAGATTCAGGTTGTGTGCTTAATAAATATTTACTGAAATAAAAGAGCTTTCATTCCAAGAATCCACATCTAAGGAAATGCAAAGATACATATACCTGAGAAGAGAAACTGATAGGACTAATGTGCTGAAACAGTGTCTGGAGCACTGAAGATTAAAATGAACAAATTAACAATTCTGGGAATGTTCACAGAAACCATCACCACTCACCTTACTTCAAGAACAAACACATGGTCCACATGTGATTTTTCAATAAAGGCTTCAAGTTTCTAATATTGAACAGAAAACTGTTTAGCTGCCAAAGGAAATAACTGCAAAAGTGTTAGTCACCTATAAAAACATTAGATTCTTAGTTTTTACCAAAAAAAAAATAAATAAATCTAGAAACACACATTATACTGCCTTTTGAATTTTAATGACACTAATAGCTTTATTTAACAAACATTGAATGACTACTAAGTGCAAAGCACTGTGCTAGGTGCCATGAAAGATACAAAGATGAAAAAGACATCGTCCCTGCCCACAAGGAGCGTATAATCTAGTGGGGGAGACAAGTACACAAATAACTAGAATACAAGGCAGTAAACAACAGAGTGGGCAAGTGTTGAATGTGGCCTGAGTGTGATGCTAATTAGCCTCAAGGTTCCAGTTTGAGACACTGGTGATGTAGTGTTGGCTGCTTTGAAAATCCCATCTCAAGATTGGCATAATAGATGTTTAAGTGGTCCTACCCAAGCAGCTGGAGGCAAGAGAGTATGCCAGGTGGAGGGGCTGTTTGAAACACTGTCGTACCTACATACATGGTGCTGACACAAGTATGCAGGGACAGCTAAAAAAAGAACATATATATATATCATCTGTCCTTTGGTTAATGGCTATAGCTACTGTTTTAAACAATATACTTTTATATAAAAAGGAATTTGTATAATCCCAGAAAAATCAATTTAAGGATTAATATTAATTCAACAAAGAATCTTGCCATAGGCAATTTTCTTATTTACTAATTGATTAACTCTTTTCTCTAAATATCTATAAAGCTCTTTAGCAATTAAACAGTTAGACATCTAAGTATTGCTGAGTAACAACCTCTTATGTTCAGCCTTCTGAAGGAAATGGTCACATACCTGATAACCTGATATAATACTATTCTAATAGCAACAAGAAGGCCTTAAAGAGATTTAAGGAAAATAACTTTTAATGCGTCAATGCAAATGGAATACACATTGATTACATACAATTCAATGTCCTTTGAAAATATCTCAATGACAGCATTTGAAACCAGTTAAGGCCAGCAAAATTGAAGTGAGGAAAAAATGTCACATGTCCTGTCTTTCATTGGTTTCATACAATATTACCTACGACTATGGCAATCCAATCTTTCCTTTGAAAATTCCATTTATTAGTATTGACGAGCTTTGATTTACTTTTAGCTCGTATGCTAACGACAGCTGCTGACCACTTCCCTCTTGGTAGTGCTGACATAAATGGCAAAGTAGAAGCACACTTCCTGGCTGCTTTTCCTACTTCCTGAATTGGAGGGTTGACTGCTTAGCCTGTTTCCTTCAGTGTGTCACTGTGATCCTGGGACCTCTGCTGCTTTCTCTCAAGGAAACGAGCACGTGCATCTGATATGGATTTATCATCATTTCTTCTTTGCATTTTCTTTAGGACTTCTTTTGATATTCCATCTGAAAACATTACAAATTAATTCAGTAAAACTTTAGTTTTGAGATTCAGTACTAGAAATTTAAGTTAAAGAGAAAAAGATGCCCTGATTTTGTAATGTTATAGAGAAAAAAGAAAATTAAATTCTGTCCTTTCAAAAAAAAATGATGTATTCTATGGTTTAAAAACGGTCAGTTTTCTGAGTCCTAAGGAGTCAGAAAAATTGACCCTATTCAAGCATGTAGTGCAGTTACATCCTGCAACAAAACACATGTCTAATGTTTCTAAAATGACTGTTCTATGATCTTGAACAAAATTTCTCACCATTCTATTTCTCAGGGATATCAAGTAAGGATAATATATTTTGCTCCATCAATCAGCCTCCAAAAGCTTTACTGAGAAATAAGTTTTCTTATTTCTCAAATAAGAAATATGTGTGAACTGAGAAATAAGTTTTGTGTCCTAAATCTGTAGCACAACTGTTTCAGCCTCCCAACTAGGGACCTAACATTTTATGGAAAATAAAAGATCTTCTGAAGTAACGATTCACAAAATTTTATAAACCAAATAAAAATAGTAAAGTATACTGGGAAGCAGTATGGCATAATAGTTAAGAAAGAGTACAGGACAAAGAATCAGGTTTCTTGGATTCAGAATCCAGATGCACCAATTATTAGCTATGGGATTTTCAGCAAATTATTACACACTGCTAAATACTTCCTCTGTAAGTGGAGATACGTACTTATGTCATAGGGCTATTGTGAAAATTCAATGGGGGTAATACAAGCTTTTAGCACATGATAAAACCTCAGTACATACTGTTGTTAATAATGTTTTTGGATAGAGGGGTTAAGAAAAACAAGATTAACTGAAAGGAAAGAAGGAAGTCAAAATAACTAAGTCTGAGACTCATGACAACTCTTTCCTTTCTGAGTAGGTAGAGCCAGAATCTAAGCCGTGTAACAATATTTCTGTAATTATATGAGAATTTGGACATTTGTGTTCCCTGGACTAATATCACTAGAACAAGTGATACACTCACCCTTTAGATGTTTTACATTTTCCTTATTTGTCCATCTCCTTCTTGCATCTTCTCTTGCTTCACGTCGGGCCACACTGCTCAAATCATGTGCATTAAATTCATGCAACTTGGGTAACAAATCTCTCACCCACTCATAACGGATTGGACACACAATTCTTGCGTAGACTTTGGTGGTAACTAATACCTCATGAAAAATTATCCATTCAAGTTTGGTTTCCTGTTCATGAAGCTATACAAAAGAATTCATTTGAGGATGATAACTCAATAAACTGCCTTATTCCACATTAGACTAATCAAATACTAATAGCCCAAGCTCTTCTGAATTAATCCCTGTATTCTTCAAACAGTAGGTATGAGCTTACTCAACACCTTTTCAGTTTTATGTAATATAGACGTATGCTAAACTTAACCTCAAAGTGAAAAATAGAAGACATTTACATATTACTTATTCCTACACCTTTACAAAGTTCTTCTCTTTATTAAAAATAAGGTACTTACTGCTGAGGAAGGATGAATGTGAACTGGGCTTCCACGCCCATCCATTGTGCAAAACGTTCTCCCAACAGATCTAAAAACAACAAAAAAACAAAGGATAAAGACAATACTGTAAAACAAACAAGTAAAGCACTACGTCAAACAATGAACTATTATAATATGTTCTGTTACAAAAAACACTATAAACAGGTTTATTCAACTGTCACTATAATTTTTCTGCCAATTCATTTAAAATTAATGATACAACTTAAACAGTCATTTCAGTTAAGTATAAACATTTTTGGTTAATAAGTAGTGATAGTAACAATAATATTGTATTTGTGCTTTATAGTTTCCAAAATGTTTTCATAATAAAGGCTCAAAAGAACCTGTAAGTTTTGAGAGCCAGGCACTTTATGATCAAAACTGAGATTCAAAAAATTTAGCTAGCCTTCTCAATGTCACAGAGCTAATGTTTGGTGAAAGCAAGTCCCAAACATAAGTCTTCTAACTTAAACATAGTATTCTTTATATTATATTATGTTACATCTCTTTCTTAAGGTATGAGTTTCACCATTCTAAAATCTGACAATTAGAACATCTCATCTATCCTTTTTCTAATTCATGTTCTTCATATCAAATTCTTATCCTCTTCTATACTTCCCTACATAAATGTTATTCCAAAAACTTGTCAAAATAATAACCCTCATTCAATCATCACAACTGATTTCCTATAGAACTTATATATATTCCTATTATAACCCAGATCAGACTGCATTATAATTATTTGTTTATATATCTGTACAGTATATACAGAGGATGCCAAAAAATGTATACACATTTTGAGAAAGGAAAAAACTATTAAAATTGTAATACTCAATATATACCAATAACAAAAGACAAACTCAAGTCACGTGTATACATTTTTTTGGCATCCCGGTATTTGTATAGTATAAAAATCTTTATTTGAACCATTTGAGAGTTAATTCCCAACCTATGCCCCATCAGCCCCAAATACCTGAGTGTGCATTTCCTATAATCAAGGACATTTACCTACATAACCATGATACAACCAACAAAACTAGGGAATTAACACAATACATGACTAACATTTCTTCAGACCCCACTGAAATTCTACCAAATGTCTTAATATCCTGTATAGCAAAAGGATCCAATTCAGAATCATGTATTGCCTTTACTTTTCATATCCTCTTAGTCTCCTTCATTCTGGAATACTCCCCCAGTTTTTCATTGACCTTCATTATCTTGACACCTTTAAAGGTTAAGTGATATTGTAGTATGTCCCTCAATGTGAGTTTGTCTGTTTTAGGATGATTAGATTCAGGTTATGCATCTTTGGCAGGAATATCACAGAAGTGATGCTGTGTTTTCATTATATCCTATCAAGAAGAACACGATTTTGATTTGTTTCATAACTGATAATGTTCACTTTGATTGCTTGATTCAGTGGAGAAGCATCTGCCAGGCTTCACCACTGAAAAGTTACTTTTGCCCTGGTAATTAACAAGAATTTTGTGGCGAGATGCTCAACTATGTAAATAATTCCATTTGTCATTAAACTTTTAATTTACTCATTTATTAATTTATGATTACAGACCCATGATTTCACATTTTATGCAATGGATTGTATAATCCTTTACTATCATTATTTATTTTGATGCTCAAAATTTTCCATATTTGATCAATTGGGGCCTATTCAAACTGGCTCCTGTGTACATGACACGGCCTCAACCTTCACTGATCACTTCTTTGCTTGCTGGCAAAGTAAGATGTTCTGGGCTCATCTTGCTCTTTCCCAGTCCTATTTCTCCAAAGAGCCCTGTGTCCTTTATATGGCAGATGGTTTTTCCAAGTCAAGATCTGGGTACTGAGTATATTCATTGCTATAATGGTGTCATTGCTCGCAGTCCATTTCAGAGCTAGGGTATATGTGTATGTAAATATTTATAGACACACATATAGGTTATATATACACACAGTAATATCTATTTTTATCCCCATATCTATCTAACCATCCAACTATATTAAAAAAACATACGTTCACAATGATACCCTAAAATTCCATTCCAGGACCACAAAGCTCCTTCTTGTTGTCTCCCTTTCCATATTTCTAACTCCCTACGCCATTATCTTTAATATATTTAATTACGTGATCAATTCCTCTGTATCTAACGAATCTCCCATCACCCCCACTGTTACCCCTGTCCCTACAAAGATGCCTTCTCTCACTACACTCAAACTCTGACACTAAGTACTGAACAATTCCCATGTGAATGCTTTCCCCATCCTGCTCAAGCCCTGACATCCCACACCAACTTTCCCTTCCTCAGGGATGCCACCTCAACCTGTTTGGCTTTCATACTCCACAGAGCTATCCCTTTACAAGAAACCTTGTAATTTAACGTAGGCACTGATACCCCGTGCTGGACAGCTGTCCTACAGACCCCCTCATCGCCCCACTTGAACTCCAACATCCCGCTCTGAATCACTGCAGCTCCCCCTGCACAAGTTATGAAAAGGTTCACCGTAGCTGATGCCATCATAATCACAGAGCTTAAATCAAACCGTCAATCTTTAATATTAAATAGTTCAATAATACAGTCAAGCTCATATTGCTTACCTTCGGGCTACATTTTTGAAATAACCTGCACAGAGACATCTTCGTAGTACTTCATGTTTAGGGCCTTCAAAAGTCTCTCTTGGGAAATCACTTTGCTATTGAAAGAATATATATGTGGTGGTAAATCTCACAGAACAATTTAAAATAATCTTTTCTTTTGAAAAATCAGTATTTCTAAAGATTCCGTTTTTGGCCAATATGGAGTAAGAGGGACCAGATTTACCCTTCTGCTTGAAACAACCAAAAAATGGACAAAACATATGAAGTAATGATTTCCAAAATACTGTATATCATGCAATAAGGGTTAGTGATCTCTGAGAAATAAAAGGTGAGTATTGATCAGCATAGGAATGTGAGGAAACTACCCAAAGCCAGGAAAAGAATCTCCTACAAAGATAAGAGATTACAATGTTTGGTGCTCACACAGGGTTAGGAATGGTGCCTGTTCCGACAAGCCAGACTAGAATATCTCATAATTTATATGATTTTGGTACTCAGAGGGTCTTGCCAAAATGCTACTCAAGAAAAAAGCCATTATAACAATCACCTGTTTAAGCTTCCTGATTAGTTCTCGAAGTTGAGCTTCAACACGAAATGCAGAAAATAAGCACCTCCAATGAATCCAATGTTTTTGGCACCACGAAGCTGGAGCTCCACTGTAAAACAAAAGTACCGGTATCTCAAAAATATCTTCTATAAGTGAAAGTCTAACAATCTCATTTCTATTACAAAACCAGAATCCCATAAGCAACTGTCAGCCCTTTTATGAGACCTGTCCAATTACTGAAAAAAGCACTTTAAAGAATTTGAAAAAACAAATTAATGCAGGTATCTCTGAGTGAATTAAAAAATAATTTGCAAATGGGTATCTTTTTAATCACATGCTTTAACAAATATCCAATCATTTTCTCATCTGAGCTACTTATATAGAACCAAAATTCCATTAGGTCATTTTCTGGAAAGGTTTAGGGAGAGAAGAGAACTATTATATAATAAATGCCTACTGAGTTAACAGTCACCTGACATAGATAAATCTCACTAATGTTCATAAAAATACCAGTGAGGTCAATATCATCCTCACTGAACCGAATTTTCTACAGTCACCTATGATAGTAAGTACATATTGGAGCTATATTTCAAATTGACAATTTCCAGTACATAGAACTCACATACCTTGATTTGCACTGTTCAAAGATGACAGCTAAAGTTGCAAAGTCGTTAAAGCCTCCAGCTTTAGCTGCCAGTTCTCTATGTCTCTGTTCTGCCTCCTTCTGGTACTCTGGATCAACTAAAATGACAATTGGAGAGGCAATTTAGTTCTACTTTACATCAAGTGTTTACATTCACTTTGTTTATTCAAGATCATTAAAATCTGTCTAGCCCTCTGGGGTGGAATAAAGTGCAACTATATTAACTCTTCCGGGGGGGACTCTAATTCTCCCGTAATTTCTTTTTCTTCTTTTAACGACACTTCCTGAGATTTTACCAGAACAGTAACATTATTTCTCCCAATCCATTTGCCTTTAAAATAGTATTTGGAATTTTTTAAATTCATTTTTAGCATAAGAGTAACCCATGCTCACATGTTTAAAAATTGTGTCAAAGTTCAATGTTCTCCACTTTGTCACATTACCCATAAACCAATCCTCAAGGCTAACCACTGTTTAGTGTGTGTCCTTCAAGATATTTCCTATGTATATAATAAGCATATGTATATAGTGATTTATTTTTACATAAATGGGATATGTGTTCTGAAACTTCCTTTATTCACTTAATAATAGCTCATGTCAGTACATACAGAATTATTCCTTCTCAAAATAGCTATATCGTATTCCCCAGGGGTATAAAGAACATAACACAATTTAACCAAGTCCTTATTTATCCAATTCCTAATTATGGGTAATTAGGACAGCCATATAGGCAGAACTGAACTACTATGAACTTTTTAGTTTTCTTTTTTAACTTTATATTGAAGTATATAACATGCATACAGAAAACTACACAGGTCATAACTGTACAGCTCAATAAATATACCATACTAATGTACCCAACATGCAGATCAACAAATAGAGTATTATCAACATTCCAGAAGCCCTCTTTTTGCTCTCCTTCCAATAACTAACCTCCACAAGGGCAACTATTTCATGACTTCTAACCCCAAAGAAGGGTTTTGCCTGTTTCTAAACTTTGTATAAATGCACTTTATCTGTCTGGTTTCTTTTGCTCAACATTTTCTTTTTGAGATTATCTGTTATTGACTTTGACCCAATTCCACTCAGGACTGCCCAAGTTCACCACATAACACTTTACCCAGGCTAATCTTTCAGTCCCATTTTTCAAAATTTCCTAGGCCTCCTTCCTTCATTGCACCACATCATACCACAATTCCTATTCATTCAGTATACCCATCACAGCTAGATTTAGCAGAGGTATCACGTTGCCTGATTTCAGGGAGCAGTACTTATACAAACTACAATGGGAATCTGTAAAGCAACAGTTCCTGGTATTAGGAGGAAAGCAATCTGATTTTTAAAAAATACTCATAAAGATATAAAGACTTCCATCCCAGACTTTAAGTAGCTTCTACCTATGTTACCTGGGTAACACTGAAGGAAGCTGCTAGAGACAAAAGGAGAGAGACTACAGTAATGTTGAAGTTCATATCATACACAGTTCCTACAATCTCAGCAAGTTTATCCTCTGACTAAACAATAGTTTGACTATCCATCTTTAATTACTTTCCCAGTAGACTTGGCATTTTCTTTAACTTGTTATCTTTCCCCAGATAAAATTCTATTCAGTTTTACATCATGCAAATAGGTAAATGCTACTGAGGCAAAAACTATAAATAAAAGCTAAAGCAGCAAAACAAGGCTATATCAGCTAAACTCCCTTTGAGAAAATAATTCAATATTTCTCTATATAGTAATCAATCAGAAAACAAAACTTACACAGAAAGAGGTTCAATAACGGTTCTCAGAACTGAAGTGGCCGAATAAGGCTATACGTGTCTCATATCAATAAAGTACCCTTTATTTCTAAAAATATCACAGTTAAAATAATTAAAAGAAAAACTTTAAAACCAATCTAATGTTATTTTAAATTTTTTCTACTTTAAGGCAATGCTCTTCACCGCTTAAAAAATATTTATTTATCAGCCCTCACTTCACTGTCTGACTTCTAAAGCTATATCTATAATAACAGACATTCTGCACACAGTTTACTACAGCCAAAGAGGTTACTAAAAATGTTGACAAGATCATTTTGATGTTTAAAATCGAGATTCAATGTTATGTCTGAGAATACTAGCCAGTTTTACCAATAAGTATATAGTAAACTAAATTAGGTGATCTATAATGACTAAAACCCAAGCCAGAAGAGACCGCTTAACCTATAAAGACTGTAATTTAATTTTTGTTGTGTTTGAATTTTTAACTATATACATATATTGGGAATGGTGGTATGAAGAGGTAGGCAGAACCTCTCTCTGAGAGAGACATCTATTGAACTAGTCAAAAGTATCAAAGACAGTCATTCAAGGTCTCCGGAGAGTGACTGAATCTATCAAATTCCCTAAGAACAGTAGGAAGCATTGCCTTCAAATAGGAATGACACTCATCCCCCCAAAGCCTGTGTGAAGAACGATTATTCCAGAGGGCTTGGCAGCCTGAGAGTGGCACCCTTTTTTTTCACCCACAGCTCCTACTGTGTAGGGAGGAGCAAGGCTGAGCAGCTAAATGAATGGGAGAACAGTTAACGACAGTGCAAAATTTCTTTACAGCTCTACTGTAGAAGAGCTGTTTCCAGTGAGTTCAGCAGCTGAGGAGAATCTCCCACTACTACCAGTTTCCTAGAGCTATTCAGCTATTATTTTTTTGGCAGCCAGTGAATATCCACAGAGCCCATCTTGCCAAGCTTTGTGCTGAGGAAGACACATACTAGTCAGAGGTGGGAGCTCAAGTTCCCACCACCTTCTCACCTCTGCTCTATGGGGAGGACCCAGGAGGGGCAGCCAGTGAAGAGCAGGCTCCCAATCAAGCCCCAGTTAATGCTCCATAGCACAGGGATTCTTCCCAGAGCAGGGTGGGGACACACACTGTCAAAGACTGGCAATAGTTTGCCCCTGCAAAGGTGCTCAACTTCATTTGGATCAGACTATGGAGCAATTTATGCCCTAGGACATTGTCAAAAACAACAGAGCAATTAGTGGAGACTTAACAGTTTGGTATGGTACTAAACGTGGCAGAGCAGCCAAAAATTTAACAGATCAGAGAAACCTGCTAAAACTATAGTTGTCCAATGTTCTGGAAGACTGTGCAGATGCCCAAGGTTGTACTTTTGGAGGAGCAAAAGGAAAGGGAACATCTGAGCCTCTGGTTTTGGCTGAAGACAGGACAAACTCATAAATTCCCTGAACCGTGAAAACTGTCTCCAAACCACACAACACTGATCCAGTAGTAAAGGGTAAAAACATCACTGGCTTAAGGGGTCGAGGTACAACTCTAACTCTGGCTGTTAGAGTTGAAATGTACAATAAACAAAATGAAAACTTCACTCAGTGTGGTTCAACTGTAGATTTGGACAGGCAGAAGAGCGAATCATCAAAATATAGATCAAGGGAGATTGTGCAATCCAAACAACAGAAGAGGTAACAAAATGAAAAATGAGCAGTCTCAGAGAAATGTGGGGCACCATTAAGCACAGGGAGTGCCAAAGAGAGCAGAGAAAGGGGCAGAAAAATTTTTGAGGAAATAACAGCTGAAAGATTCCACAATTTAATTAAAAAAAACACACAACTACACATTCAAAGAGTTTAATGAACTCCAAGTAAGATAAAACCAAAGAGAGCCACAGATACATAATAGCCAAACTACTAAAAGCAGCAAAAGAATAATGATATTTTCACAATAGAACTCCAATAAAATTAACAACTGACTTCTCAATAGAAAGGATAACAGCCAGGAGATTAAGGGATGATATATTCATAGTGCTGAAAGAAAACGACCGTCAACTAAGAATCCTACATCCAGCAAAACTATATTTCAAAATGAAGGCAAAACAAAGACATTCCCATATAACAAAACCTGAGAGAATTTATCGCTAGCATACCTGCCTTGTAAGAAATAATAAAGGTTGGGGGGTGGGAGATGACGGTAAGGGGGATCAAATATATGGTGATGGAAGGAGAACTGACTCTGGGTGGTGAACACACAATGGGATTTATAGATGATGTAATACAGAATTGCACACCTGAAATCTATGTAATTTTACTAACAATTGTCACCCCAATAAATTAAAAAGAAATAATAAAAGGAAATTATTCAGACTGAAAGGAAGTGACACCAGATGGTAATTTGAGGGACACTAAAAAAACAGTACTGGTAAAAGTAAATATATATGAAAATAAGAAGGAGTATATGATTTTTTATTATATTCCCTTATGTGATTTAAAAAGAAACGACATGAAACATTATCTGTAAAATTGTACTGTTTGTCCTATAACATAGAAATGTAATATATTTGACAATAACAACACATATATTATCTATTTTTTTAAAAAGGGGCCTAGGTCTAAGGAAAATAAATCCAATCCTGAAACTAACATAACAATAGAAAAGGCTACTGCTTTATTTATAGTTATATTTTTGCTGTGTGGAATCTAGAAACACTGATAAATCTCTGAGCTACCTTAGTGCTTTGGGGGTAATTCATGTTTCATATTCATTAACATCACTGAGATCAAGTGCTTCACAAAGACAAGACTTAAAATTTCTCATCAAATCAAAGCACAGAATACAAAGACTGTATATATCTTGACAGGGGTTTGGGTTATGGGTGCAAGCATTTCACAAAATTAATTGAATCATATACCTAAGACTTACATTTTGCTACATGTAAATTTCTCTTTAAAAAGTGCAGTAAATATTGAACTCTAGTTATAAAGGGTTGCCTTTCACAGTGGTATAGCTTAACAATTCTGAAACTTTCGTATATTCTAGGGACAATGGACAACTTCAATACAAACTCTGGACTAGATAATAGTATTACATCAATGTTAAATTTTCCTAATTTTGATACATGTACTATGATTAAATAAGAGATTCCCCTTTTTCTTAGTAAATATTTTGTAGTAAAGGAGCACAATGTTTCCAATTTATTCTAAAATGATTCAGAGAAAAAAAATTTTTTTATAAATATATATGTATATATATACACATATAATTATACATATATACATATATATATAGAGAGAGAGAGAACAATTAAGCAAAATGTTAAAAACTGCTGAAACTAGATAAAAGGTATAAAGGAGTTCCTTTACTATCCTTTCAACAACTCTGTAAGTTTGAAATTGTATTTCAATAAAATGTGACCTCCCCCCCCCCCCAAAAAAAAGAGGCTAACACCAGACTGGTTTCATCTATTTAAATATTCCAACAAAGAAAAACATTTCCTTTTTCTGGCCTTATAACACTATTAGAATTGGATCACCTTAATCCAACTCACTGGTTTTACAAATGAAAAACAGTGGACATCCCTACCCCCCAACTAGAAGAAAGCAAAGCTGACATGTGACAAACTAAGTTGTGTCCCATACTGACACACCCAGAAAGGAAAGAAACAGAGGTTTAAAGATATGGAAACCTCAAATTCTCTAAGGGGACAAGGGCCAAACTACCATTTCCTTTGATTCTTAAAAAAAGGTTAATATATTACTAATGTACTATAACCGGGCAAGGTTCACCATACTATCTTTCCTTACCAGTGAAAGGAAATTAACTCTCAGCCAAGAACATTATATACTCCCTATTTCAAACAACTAAGTTAAAGGATAATGAAATGTAAAACCTGTTTGTCCTCAGTTTCATGTCCCACAGGACTAGGTATATAGTAATCAAAAAATGCTCAGTGAAATACTGAAGACCTAAATAAATGGAGATACTCTGTGTACATGGATAGGAAGACTCAATACTGTCAAGATGTCAGTTCTTTCCAACTTGATCTACAGATTCAACGATATTCCAAGTAAAGTCCCAGAAAGTTATTTTGCGGATATCCACAAACTGTTCTAAAGTTTATATAGAAAGGGAAAAGATCCAGAATAACCAAATCAGTGTTGAAGGGAAAGAGCAAAGTCGAAGATCTGACCCTACCCAACTTCAAAAGTTACTAAAAAGCTCCAATAATCAAGACAGTGCGGTACAGACAGAAGAATTGAAAAATAGACCAATAGAAGAGAATACAAGGCCCAGAAACAGACCCACACAAACAGAGGCAAATGATCTTTGACAAAGGAGCAAAGGCATTTCAATGGAGAAAGGATAGTCTTTTGAACAAGTGGGGCTGGAACAAATGGACATCCAACTCCTAGAAGATAACATAGGAGAAAATCTAGATGACCTTGGGTATGGTGATGACTTTTCAGATAAAACACAAAGGGCATGACCCATGAAAGAAATAATTGATAAGCTGAACTTCATTAAAATTAAAAACTTTTGGGGCCGGCCCGGTGGCTCAGGCAGTTGGAGCTCTGTGCTCCTAACTCCAAAGGCTGCTGGTTCGATTCCCACATGGGCCAGTGGGCTCTCAACCACAAGGTTGCCAGTTCAATTCCTCGACTTCTGCGAGGGATGGTGGGCAGGGCCCCCTGCAACTAAGATTGAACACGGCACCTTGAGCTGAGCTGCCGCTGAGCTCCCGGATGGCTCAGTTGGTTGGAGTGCGTCCTCTCAACCACAAGGTTGCCGGTTCGACTCCTGCAAGGGATGGTGGGCTGCGCCCCCTGCAACTAGCAACGGGTAACTGGACCTGGAGCTGAGCCGCACCCTGCACAACTAAGACTGAAAGGACAACAACTTGAAGCTGAACGGCACCCTCCACAACTAAGATTGAAAAGACAACAACTTGACTTGGAAAAATGTCCTGGAAGTACACACTGTTCCCCAATAAAGTCCTGTTCCCCTTCCCCAATAAAATCTCTAAAAAAAAAAATTTAAAAACTTTTGCTCTGCAAAAGACAATGTAAAGAGAATGGGAAGACAAGCCATAGACTGGGAGAAAATATTTGCAAAAGACATATCTGATAAAGGACTATTATCCAAAATACACAAAGAAATCTCAACAGTAAGAAAACAAATAACCCAATTTAAAAAGACCTGAACAGACACCAAAGAAGATATACAAATGGCAAATAAGCATATGAAAATAAGGTTAACATCATATATCATCAGGGAACTGAAAATTAAAACAACAAGATACCACTACATTACCTATTAGAATGGCCAAAATCCAAAACACTGACAATACCAAGTGCTAGTGAGGATGTGGAGCAACAGGAATTCTCAGACTCCTTGTTGGTAGGAATGCAAAATGGTGCAGACCTTTGGAAGGTTTGGAAGACAGTTTGGCAGTTTCTTACAAATCGAAACATATTCCTATCATACGATTCAGCAGAGCTGAAAAGCCATGTCCACACAAAAACCTGCACATAGATGTTTATAGCAGCTTTATTCATAACTGTCAAAACTTGAAAGCAACCAAGATGTCCTTCGATAGGTGAATGGATAAACAAATTCCAAACCAATGAAATATGACTGAGCAATAAAAAAAAAGCTATCATGCCACAAAAACACATGGAGGAAACTAAAATGTACATTGCTAAGTTAAAGAAGCCAATCTGAAAAGGTTACCTACTGTATGATTCCAACTATATGGAATTTTGGAAAAGGCAAAACTATGGAAACAGTAAAAAGATCAATGTCTGCTAGGGGTATAGGGAAGGGATGTAGAGATGAATAGGTGGATACCCTGTGGGGTATCTTTAG
Source organism: Rhinolophus sinicus (assembly GCF_057876585.1). NCBI lineage: Eukaryota > Metazoa > Chordata > Mammalia > Chiroptera > Rhinolophidae > Rhinolophus > Rhinolophus sinicus. The sequence continues at coordinate 29,048,245 of NC_142512.1, forward strand.
GGCAGTGCTATTCTGTATAATATTGTAATGATGGATATGTGTCATTAGAAATTTGTCAAAACCCATAGAATATACAACACAGTGATCCCTTTAATTAATAATGTGTCAATATTGGTTCATTAATTGTAAAAAATATACCATACTAATAAAAGACATTAATACTAGGGGAAATAGTGCATGTCTATACTTTCCTTCAATTTTTCTATAAACCTAAAACTGCTTTAGAAAATAAAGTCTATTAATTAAAAAATAAAGCTCATCAGTAAGCTTCTTACCAGGTCGAATGAAGACATTTTCCACAGACAACATTGCTGCTATTGGAAGTAATAGATCTTCACAGTCCAGAGAAGCAGCCTTTATTACTGCACATGTCAGATGTGGAGGGAGAGGGAATTCCACCATAGACAAACCCAGTCTGGTCACATGGCCGCTCCTTAATAGAAAGAAAAAGTTCTTAAGTCTTTCTACCTTAGGAGAGTACAAATGAAATGTTCATCATTCATAATAAATCAGACATAATTTAGATTACCTTAAATCACCTCCAGAAATTCAATTAAATACAGGAAACATGATACACTGTGGTCATTGATAAGAGAAATATAAAGATGATAAATTCCCTGCTGTTAAGGGCCAATACATCCAAAAAAAACTAAACAATGATGCAGAATAAAGTAGTATAATAAAAGACACAAAATGTTATAGAAACATAGAGTGTCCTTGAAGAAATGAAAGAATGATAATTACTAGATCTTTCCCCATTACACAATCATGAGAGACAAGGATTCTGGTTCTATCATTTTGATGCACCCAGCATAACACCTGGCACTGAAATGGTACTCAGAAATTACTTATCAAATAACACCAATATCAAACAAAAATAGTTTTATGGTATAATTTTTAAATTCAGAATCGAGGTGAAGAAAGACTGAAGACAACTTCGAATTTCAGCTAAAACAATCCTTTCAATTCAAAGAAATCATTTTCTACTTATACAGGAAAGTATTAAGAACCCATTTTAAAAAGAGATTAACATCTGCTGTGGTCAGGATTTGGGGGGTTTTGTTTGTTTTTACCTGTCAATAGCATCACACTGGTAAAGTTGCTTAAGAGCTTCCAAAATAAGTCTCTCATTAGGTGGATCCAAATAGGGAAACCTGTGTTAAATGAGATATAAAATGAGTTTCCATTCCTTGAACATGGTAAGATTTTATACTGACCTGGAAATTTCTTTAAAAGGTTTTATTTGTCCTATTTTTCTAGTTTTGTTTTTGTTTCGTTTTTTTTTTTTTTTAAGCATTCTATGATCATGATCAGCATTCAGCAAAGGAGGAAATAATTTTTTCTGAATTATACTCTTCTATTAATTCAAGAAGCAATTCTTTTGGCTCTCCCTTAGCTGGAATACTTTCATCATTCTTGTTTACTTACCTTAACCCTGCCCCATTCTTCATAGCCAGTGTCAACTCTGTTCTGTAGTCCATAATTTTTATTACAATTTTATAAAACAGTGGAGAAAAATTAATTGCAAGTGGACAAAAATTACAAATTGCTTAACAGTACTTCAAAATAGCGTCTGATAAAATGGTAAGTATATTCAATTAATTTTACCATATTTGCTTTATGTATGTATGTATATGTACTTATTTTCTCCTGAACTATCTGAAGGCAAGTTGAAAATATAATGCTAATTCACCCCCAAAATACTTCAGCATGAATCCCCTGAAAATAAGGGCATTCTCTTACATAACCACAATACCATTAATGAACATAGGACAATTAAAGCTATTCTTAAAGAGTAACGGAGCAGCATATAACCAAGCATGAATACATACACACATACACACACACACTTTTACACAAGAACAATTAATATTTTCTGCACTGTATTATTTTTTCCACCATAGGTCTTGCGATGATAAATCATCTGCTCCAATTTTGTACCTTGAAAAAGGTCCAACAAAGGACAAAAGGTCCGATATCTTATTTAAAAAAAGTCCATTCCAAGATTAACAGCTCTATTTAAAAACAAATAAACAAAAATCTCACAGACTGTTCCACAGTCAGCTTTCCTACAACTTGTACCAATAATTCCTGGTTTCTTCTAGAGCAAGAGTTGGAAAACACTTTCTGTAAAAGGCCAGATAGCAAATACTTTGGTTTTGCAGACCATATGGTCTCTGTCACAATTACTCAACTCTGCTGTTATAGCGAAAGAAGCCACATATGAATGGGCATGGCTATGTTCCAATAAAGTTTTATTTACAAAAATGGTCAGTGACCCTGAATCATAGTTTGTGACCCCTGCCCTACAGCAATACCAAACTAGTCAGCTTCCTCTTCAATGTAAGAGCCCCTTCAGGTATGTGAAAACTACAATTATTTTTCTCCCTTGGTTATACCAATTACCAATCTGCCAAGCACTCCTTGTATTATTTGGTCTCTAAGAGACCTGCCATACCTAATTATTACCTTTTAGAAAAACTCTAGTGTCAAATTGCTCATAAAACATAATAATATCCAAAATTGAACGCCAAATGTAGTGACCAACACAGAACAGGAATGCTACCATTCCCAGTCATCTGGACATTGCTGTCTATTAATATAACCAAAGTCTATGCCTATGGGATTTCTTAAATTGTTTTTCAAACAGAATAGTAATTGCAAACTCATATTAAGTTTGTGGTAAGCTGATAATTTCAGATTATTTTTCACATGAATTTCTTAATGTGCAACCAAAACACAAGATACAAAATGTATCCTTTCAGATCTTTACCTTGTTAATTTTTCCCAAGGTTCTGGCCTGTTGAGATCATTCTAGATCTTGGTTTTAATCATCTACCAATGAGATGTCCAGACATTTTTCCAGTAATCTGATAATCAGGGCTTCAATATCTTTATTTAATATTTTCATTCAAAATGCTTATTAGGAAAGAGAAAAGTTCAGCATACTACCAGTAAAACCTCCATCTCGGCTACACTAAGCAATTAATCAATACTTTCTGGATTTGGCTATTTGGCAAATATATACTATTCAGCAGTACTGTCACCTCCTTATTCACAAAGATGTCAGATGTCATCTTGTTAAATATTGTGCTGAAAACAAAAGACATTAGGGTATTATTCAACAAATTCTTGTAATGTACGCATTGTGTAGATGGTCCTGTTTTCAAACTGAAAAGGAAGTGGTTTATAATGACACATTCTTTGTGAACCATTTTGATTCACACTGATTATTATAAATCACCATGAAATTCTCTTAAACCATTTTCCAATAAACTATGCTAGAGTCTTCTAAGAATCAATGTCAAGCTTTCTGGGCAGTTGTTTCCAGAATCTGCCCTTTTCTTAAATGGAAAAATCAAGGCATTTGCATTTCTCACCATTTTCTACATAATTTCTCATGGACGACCCACAATACCTCTAACATGCAAATTCTTTTAGTACCATGAAAATAACGTTTAAAGCCTCAAGACAGACTCATTTATGGTCATTAGGTTTTCGCTTATTATTTTCTAATCCATCTTCATCATCAATTCCTCCTTATCTAGACTTGTTCTTATCTTTCCAGTTTTAAAATCATTTGTGATGGAAGAGAAAGGGGAAGCAAAATAACTGAAAAGCTCCATTTTCTTTCTGTCATCTATGAATAGAATACCATCTACTCCAAATACTGGTTCTATCTCACCTTATTCTACAAAAATCTTAAAAAGAAAGGGAGCGAAGTCTTTTTTTTCTTTCTTCTACTTTGGGGACTTTTAGTATATTCTAAGTCTTAAAACTTAAGATAGAAAAATAACTCAGTGCAGATGATATTAAGTAATTATTGTTCTTATTTTTCTAATATATTTTTTCTAATACATATTTATTCTTGGTCATATGCTGTTCCGCTATCCTTAGTGAATATTACATTTAAATCTGGGTTCATCTGAAAGCTGTTTGGCCATTTAAATTTCTTTAAATGCCTCTGCTTTCTCACTGGTATCATTTATAATTAAATTTCATGTATTACAAGCTTTCCTCTTTCTAAGGCCTATATTCTCATTTTAAAAATCTCTAGTCTCATGATAGTATCCAAAAAAAATTTTAATTGGCTTCCCAAGAGTATACAACACATATTTGGATGCATTTAGTAATTATTTCCCCTCTTATCGTGAATTTAAAGAATGTGTGGTCACCTTTTCCCAAGTTCTTGACACTTTACATTCCCAGACAACTAAGACCAAAATTAAGAACAAGACATTACTTTCTTTCATTACTTCCTCTACCATGTATAATATGAAATTTTAAGCCCCTACAGTAATATTCTATACTGTACCAATGAATTACATAGTTTAACATTTGACTAATTTAACAGTTGTTCTATTTTTTGCTTCGTGTGTCTGAATCTTATTTCCCAATATAACTTAAGCTTACTGAAAGTAAAAAACTACTACAGAGTATGACTCTGTCTCTCACAGTGTGTGGTACAATGCTGGCCAAACAAAAGATGCTATTAAAAAAAAAACTTTTGAGCTGGAATTAGGGTCACTATACATGTTTCATAATAGATAAACAGTGGTCACTAAATGATCCAAATAATAGAAGCATGAAGCACACCATTAAGCCAAAGTTAAAATATGGGCAAGAGATCAAATTCCAATAAAGCAACGCAAAGAAGCCTTTTATTAGGGTCTGACTGAACCTTGAGATGTAGGAATGTCTGGGTCAAATATTTCAAAAGAATTTCTGAGAAATAACCTGGCTCCACCGTGACAAACTTTCCTTTTTTTCTCTTTAAAGTTGTCTACATACCTTATAACATCGTGTATGGCAAGGCACTTTAAGGTCAGAACTACAGATGTCAAACTAGTTCTCTTAATCTCAGGGATCACGTGGTCAGGCATACACTGGTTCCAAAAATCTTTACTATAGATCCGAAAGCATTTTCCAGAGGAAGTCCTGCCAGCTCGGCCACTTCGCTGTAAGGCCTCACTCCTTTAGAAGAAAAAAAAAACCACAAGTTCCCAAAATGTTCTGCGGGTTTCCTAAGTAATTAACTTCCCATCCCCGAACCAACTAGAAATTATGTAATCCACTATTCTTTAAACAAAAAGGCTTGACATGAAGACTTACTTTGAAATTGGAACCACCTCCAGGATGTCCAACCCTAACCTGGGATTGTGATTTAACTGCTTCACAAAGCCACCATCTACCACATATCTAAGGAGAATGAAAACAGTTAAGTTTGTAGACAATAAGGAAAGACTTGTTAATTTTCAACTACTTTGGGTTCTCCTTTCCCACCAAACTAACAACTACATGATGATTTTTACATTAACTGTAAAACTTGAAAGTCAGGAAACTGGAGCCCTCACATTTCCTGGTGGAAATGTAAAATGGTTTAGCCAATGTGGAAAACGGTTTGGAGGTTCTTCAAAATAGTAAACATAAAATTACCATATGATCCGGAAATGCCATTCTTAAGTAAACAAACAAATGAAAAGAGTACTGAACAAATACTTGTAAACGTACGTTCATAATAGCACCACCAGCACTATGTGCACTAAGAGCCAAAAGGCAGAAACAACCTAAATGCTCATTACCCACTAAGGGATGAATGGATGAACAAATTATGGCATATGCATATAATGGAACATATACTATATTCTGAGTAACTGCTTAAAGGATACAGTAGGGTTTTATTTTGGGGTGATGAAAATATTTTAGGATACAGTAGGGTTTTATTTTGGGGTGATGAAAATATTTTAAAACTAGATAGAGGTGGTGGTTGTACAGTGTTGTAAATGTACTAAATACTACTTAGCTGTTAAATTTTCTCCTCTAAAAAAAAAAAAAAATCAAACTTGAAATTCATCTCTAGACCATTCTAACAGGTTCAGAATTTAATTCCAGCCAGTCTTTAACAATGCCATTTTAAGCCAATTAAATGGTGAACAAGTCAGGTAAAAAAACAAATTAGGAATAGCAATAAGTCTATCATTCTCTAAGGGAACATTCTGGAACACGCTATTTAATAATTTTTGATGGAAACAGAAATTTACTCAGGCAAGCTGTCCTCTAAGACTATAGTAAAACCATTATTTTTTAAAGAAAGGAGAATAGGAGCAGAAATTAAACTTCCTCTCAGATATAGGTGATCATTTTACCCAAAATACATAGGATTTGGGGGATTCAGCTCCAGCCTTCCAATGGCAGACAGATTTAGGTAAGGATATAAAATACATTGGGTAAAAGATAAATATCCAAAAAGGATGTGGTTCAAGAGTCTGAAAGAACTTCACATTAGCTATCAGTATAGATTTTAAATTTCCAAGTGTTTCTCGATTATATTCAAAAATTTTGTGGCATTGTTGATTACATTAAAAAATAAGAGACCTGCATCATTCATTTCACAAAAAGGCGAAAAGTGAAAAACAGTACTGCCCAATAAATACTTCAACATATAAGCTTACTCTACCAAGTGGAGCTACCAGGTGAGAAAAGGGCTATCAGATCATTGTAGGTATACGCTAGTAATGAGAGCACAGAAAAACAGATTTGGCTTCCTATTTAGTGAAACCCGTGAAGCATTATGTATAATCTTAAATTTGGGAAGAGAAAGCTACAAGTCACCAAGTACAAGTAGTTCAAAAGTGTGAACAAGAATATTATGTGCACATCCTACTCCATCTCCTATTCATAGCAATCAATAATTGCTAATAATTGCTATTCAAAAAACGATAGGTGATTACAAGTTAAGCAGGTGAGAAGGGAATTAGTAGAGGGCACAGAGAAGCAAACACAATATTTTATGATTCCCTAAGTGGCTTCCTTGGCTTTAAAAGAAATATTAAAAGTTGTACCTGATTCCATCTATTGTCAAAGATGTTGCAGAAATATTGGTGGATATGACACATTTTCTAATTCCAGGTGGAGGTGGCAAAAATATTCTCCTCTGTTGATCTAAAATACATGCAAAGAGAAAATACTTATAACATGCATTTGTAAAACTCATTTTGAAAAACTCATTTCTTTTCATTAAAAGTTGTATTTTCTTCACCTATTTAATTATCTTGTATTCAAAATATAATAGCAAAAACTATTTTTTCCTCACCGTTCACTGTTAAGATTTCTACATCCATGGAATGATTATTATTGCTAAAATAAACCCTACGCAGAGTCCTTTATGTAGGTCATAGCTCCTTTTGAGACTATTTTAAAACCGTGGACCTCTTCTCCATTAAAAGGCAGACATGTACCCTCAAAAAATTTTTTTTCAAACAATTTCAGGGAATTCAGGGACTCTCTGAAGCCCATCCATGGACTACAGATGAAGGACCTCTCTCTGCCTTAACGACTGATTAGCTAAGAGGTTTTTATTTTCTCTGTGTTTGCCTAATTCATGATTGATTACCTCTTTAAAGTAATCACTCATTTCCACTACCCACACGTTCTAAAGGCTGGAGCCCAACAGCAATGCTTGTAGTATGGTACCTTGCTCCTCTGGCCATAATTTATGGCACCAAAGATAAACATCTCCCCCAAACTGAGCCAATCGGATTCTCCAATGAATCTGGAATAAGGTCCAAGAGATGCTCAATTTTGATTAGGCTAGTCCCTTGCAAAGAGGAAAACTAAACCTGTGAACCATAGGGAAGTAAGTGACTAATGGACACGAAGGAGATAAAGCCAGTTTAAAGAAAGAAAAAAATGAATCGTTAATGAGAGTTGACGAGAGTATTTCTGGGTTTCTGGCACTTCTGGGTGTAAAACAAGTAGAAGGATGGACTTAACTAGACTTTCTTCTCTCCTGCCAGTTACACAGAGAACAGGACAAGGGAGTTAAGAATATTTGTAAGGAAATAATTACAGTATGGGCGCAAGGAGGTAATGAAGGCTGGTAAAGGACAAATCTCAGTGCATTTTGAAAATTGTTGAATTGGGAACAGTAGAGTGAGTTGGCAGAAACAGGAAGTAATCATTAGAAAGATGTTGAAAACTGAGACCAGAAATGATCGTAATGACAAAGTCTAAGATGTAAGCTTTTAAATGAGTGGCTGAAGTGGAATGAAGGAAAAGATCAAGTGAGCTAAAGAGGTCAAGGAACTTCCTTGGGTGAATCACCCATTTCCATGCTCTCCAAAAATTAGGAATAGTCATTCCAGAGAGTACACAAATCAATCGACTGGGGTATTAAAAGAAATTTTAGCATTTCTGTTTATATTTTTCATAACATCCTTTTCAACTATTTATTTTACATGTGTTTACTATTGTACATTACTTATTAGAACAGTAAGTACATATATATACTTTAAAAAGAAAAAATTTTAAATGTCTGGCTGCATTTGACTTCCACGAGATAGACCCATATTTGTGTAGAAAATTCACTTCTCTACTCGAGCAACCTCAAGTTGTTTTCTTTTCAGCAGCCAAGAAAATCTTAACAAAACTTGTTTTCAAATAAAGTACAAAGCATGCTTTCAAATAAAATCCTAGAAAGAGCCATGTATTCTCAATACACAAAACAGACAAAAGTTGAACCATTATGAGAGAGCAAAGGAGTGGCACAGATGAACAGCTTTAAAATCATGGAACTAGGCCAACCATCTCATTTTATAGGTGAGAAAACTAAAGCCTAGAGGTTAAATGGCTTGTCTATATAGACAGGAAAATTCCAAATCAAGTTGAAACTGTCACTGAAAAAAAAAAATTTTTTTTAAAAAGTTGAGTAATGCTGCTATTCTTCCACATCATTCCACAGTTAATTTCACAAATAAAAAAGTACTAAAAAGGCAGTTTATAAAAGATACGTGAAGAGAAGTTGTGATATAAATATAAAAACAATTCCAAAACGATCTATTTCTTTCAGGTTTGATTAATCTGGTAAAAAACATAAGTATTAAAAATTACTTAAGTAATTCTTAGGTTTAGGTAGCTCCTATCTTCTAGATGGTTCAAAGGAGTTACATACTACTTTGCAGTTCAAATTATGTTTTTATACATTTATTTATTGTCTATTTATTCTACTACAATGTAGCTCTATGAGAATAAAAACACTTTTTATATAAGACATTATTTCCAGTATCTAATGCCTGGACCATAGAAAGTGCTCAATAAACTTGAATAAACTGATAAACTGAAAATGCATTCTTAAAGATCTTTCTACTTTTAAAATCCTATATTACCCTAAAACTTTACATATGCTAGAAATGTCCTTTTTGAACATGTTTATCTGTAAATCAATTGTTTTTCAATCAACCCATTTCTAAAACTACCTAATTTGTTGTAGTCTTCGCTTTAAGCAAAATTTCTCTTTCACTTTCCATTTTGTTCACTATAATCAATTAAACAGTCCTGAAACTGCTGTTTTGACAGGACTCATGTTTGTTTCACATTTACATTTATCCATATACTTTAACAACATATTCCAAAAGTATAAGCAAATGCCAGTTATGTTTGTTTATAAAGGTTTGGAAAAAATTAAATCCATATTATCTTAAAGTACGTTCTCACTCTCTCTCTCCAAAAAGGAAAGGGGAAATTGAAAGCTTTCATTGAGATGTAGTAATTCTCCTGATGACTTCCATTCCCTTAATTTCCTACCTACGAAAGATTCTGATATACCTTACCCCATCTATCCCAGTACCTAATAAGATACTTGGATGTTATTAACAGGGGGTGGAAAATGGGCAAAGAGGCAGAAAGATGTTCCAAAATCTAGCAAGAAATCAGGACATTGAGGACAGACTACTCAACACTCTTAATGGAATAATGCTCCTAAGATATATGTATATGACATATTATATGTAAAAGCCAACTGAAACTTCTCATAGAATTTCTTGTCCCAAATTACACGCAAAAAGATCCCAAAGCAGAAATATGTCTGACAGAGAGAGAGAGAGAGAGAGAGAGAGAGAGAGAGAGAGAGAGAGAGAAATGAACATTACTTAAGGCAATAAACAGAAACTATCAATCAAAGAGGGAAAAGATGACAATTCTGGTGCAGAATAAAGAGGTAAAACGCTGCTCAGCTCAAACTCTACCCCTACCCCACAAGTCATTTTTGAGTGAGTCCAAAATATCTTAAGAATTCTCACTAACACAGCTGAAAATCAAATTCCTGACACAGAGAAAAGGTTTGAGATAATCAGTAAATGCAGTTGAAAAAAGATAAAATAACTAGAAGGAAGCTAAAAAATATGGAAGATAGGCAATCAACATAAGAATAATTGGTACCTCTGATATAGAGAAACCAATAAATAGACAAAAGTTATATTCAAAGACATAGCACAAGAAAATTTCACTGAAATAAAGAATTGAATTTGCAGATCAAAAGAGCACATCAAAAAAGTTCATCTTGTTTGTGGTTGTGTTTACACAGGCATGTACATTTGTCAAAACTCATTCAACTGTAATACTTAAAATAGGCATAGTTTATCGTATGTAAATTATACCTCAATAAAGTTGGTTGATATTTTTAAAAAGAGCACATCAAATTCCAGGAAACGTTAATGTAAAACACTCAACACCAAAAAATATCCTAATTAAAACTATTGAACTTTAAGGATAAAAATTGAAATTTTCAGGCAATCAGACAGAAAAAGCAAATCACTTACAAGGAGGGAAAAAAAATCAGGCTGGCCTCAGACTTCTCCGCAGCAACATTCAATGCCAGAAGACAACTGGACAACGTCTACCAAGTTCTAAGGAAAAGAAAGTGTGACCCAAGAACATAAAACCCAGCCAAGATGTAGTTCAAGTATAAAGGCAAAAGCCAGACATTCTCAAACATAAAAGAGCAACAAAAATAACACTCAAGAGCCCTTCTAAAAAAATAAGTTAAAATCCACCCTTATCTAAAATTAACCAAAAGTAACATAGGAATGGACAAACCATGGTTTAAAAACAAAAATGATGGTAAACACTGAATACATCTGAATAAAGATAACTAACAAAAATCAGGAGAGGATATATATAGAAGAGGAAAAGTACTTAAGTCCTCATCTTTCATTTCAGAGAGTCAACAGATAAGATCTCCAATCAAATATGGTCTAAAAAGAAGATATTCTTTTTAAACTTTAAAGCAATCTTTTATAAAATATTATCTCATGTGGTAAAGATTTACTTGAAGTTTAACAATTCCTTCAAGTAAAATTAAATACCTTTTAAAAAAGCAATAGTATAATCTCATTTTTAAAAAGCATTTCTATCAACCTACCTATTTACTTATCCTTCTATATGTACACATACACACACACACACACACACACACACACACACACACACACATACACACACACACCTCTGAATAATGGTTTCCTAACATTAATGATGGTATGTCTAGATGGAGGAATTTGAGGTGATTTCTTTACTTTTACCTTTGTAATTTGGTACACTGCCTGAATTCTTTAAAATGAAACTATCGTTCTTCCTCAATTGAGTAGTATTTCCTTGAAGAAAACTTGAGCAAAAACTAACAAGTGTGTTAATTCTGCACAGTGGGAAACTGACTGTTTTTTGGACTTTTCTGCACTTTTAAAATTCCCACAAAGGGCAAAAAAGCAAAACATAAAAGAGCATATATAACATAATCCCATTTTTATTTTAAAAAACTAAACAATACAAATATATTTAAATGTATGAAGTTCAGAATGATATACTTCAAAACATTAATAGTGATTATCACTTCACCATGTTGATGGGATCTGGGTTTATTTTCCTTACTTTGTTGATTTTATTTTTTTTTAAGTATGTATTTCTGTATAAGACAAAAAAAATTTTTTCCTGTTTTGGGGGACTCCACATAAAGCAAAAATTGTGATGTGAAGCTCACTAGCCTTATTTCCCCCACACCTTTAATCTTAACATTTAAAGAAACTATTGTAGACAAAGTCAAACTGTAGGTACTTGCCATATGTAATGTCTTTGCTTTGCAGGAAGAAGAAAGCAAACTATTTGGGAATTTATGCAATAATCTAAATGAGCAGTTTTTCCTCTTTTAAAATGTTGTACACTAATTCACGGTAAAACTCCTTTCCTTTTCTTCATGTATTCTGAAAACACATATACTGTTTTATCACCCACTACTGAATAAATAACCAATTACCAAATACAGATTTACCATGTGACCTCAGGAGCATCACTTAGCCTCTATCTGTAAAATAAAGAAGTCTGATTATGCAAAAACATATATGGGTATATGTGCTTTTCTAGAGAAAGACGACATGACGTTCATTACCTTTTTAAAAGACTCTGAGACTCTACCTTCCAAAAGAAGCTAAGAAGCACTGAACTAGATAATTGTTTTCTAAAATTGTCTAATTCCATGTGAATATTTGTCCCTTAAGTAGTAACAGGTATATTTCAGTTCATAAATTTTGTGGGGTTCAGCTTTTCCTATCTAGGAAAAACCTAAAGGACTGTAACACCTTGAGCCAAAGGAGGAAGTCCGAAAAGCAAAAAGGTTTGAGAGAAATAAGAATGAGCTTCTAGATACAGCGTTTGATGCAAGACATTAACAGAATGTCCAGCGGAAAGTAAAAAAATCTGGAACTCAGTTTAACAATTATTTCATCCGGACTTGTCAACATATTGTACTTGCCCTCAAGAAGGTCACAATTCATAGCGAGGATCAGACAACCATAACACGAGGTAGAATGTTGTAAGTGCCACAAGAAGTACAGCAAAACACAGTGAGGTTCAAATGAAGAAAAGATCAAAGCCAGTTGTGAGGAGGGAAATCGGGAAAGGTTTTTATGGAGTTGGTGAAAAAAAAATAGGATTTCAGCCAGTGAGAGGGAGAATAAAAGGGAAAGGAGGAGTCCAAGTTAAGGAAATAGCAAACACAGTTACAAAAAAAAGATGTGGGAGGAAAAGGAATAAAAAAAAATCACCAACATCTCAAGCTTGAAAGAAATGTTGATGACAAAGGGTGAGGGTTGAAGGAGTTCGGCCGGGGAGCAGGATCATATAACCTTGGCAGTAGAAAGGATACCACAGTACCTTTTCACATTTGACAGATGAGAATTTTTTGTAAATTAAGGACACATTTTAAGATGTCTCTTTAAAACAGTCACCCACCCTCATGACTAACCCCAAAATAAGAACAAATATAAAATGTCTACCTCCTAATTTTCACCTACTCACTAAGCCTAGATATGGGTCATTTGTGAACTCCCCTCACTACAGGCTACAAGCAGGAAACCCTTCTTCCCTCTCCTCATTCCCAGGTGCAAGTTTTCTGTACCTGAAGCATAACAGGAAATAAAGAAAATTACATTAAAATCGTGTCTCTACCCACCACCCAAAGTAGCAATAATAAAGTAAATGTTGTTTGTGTGAACCAGGTTTTAAAAAGAAAGCCTAAGGTCCCAGGAACCTGACACACTGCTTCACCCAATTCCACCTCACCCATGACTCAGGACCCCATCGGCTCCATCTGTATGCCTCTCTCTCTGCGCTGTTATAAACTGCTGCAATAAACATTATTATGCTCAGAATACATCACCAGTAGCTCACCCACACAGTGCCAGAAAGGAACTCAAATAAACAAAACCCTTCAGTAATGGCTCTACTCATTCCCAGTCCCACATCTTTCCTATTTACACATATGCGCCATCACAGAAAATCACATACACTGGGAGTTCAGGCTAAAAGAAGGCTGAAGTCATGCTGGAAGGATAATGAATGCCAAGTTATTAAGTTGGCATTTTAATTCAGTAGATAATAAGGAACAGCTAAAGGTACCCGACCAGGAGACTGACACAATCAGAGCTGGACTTTTGGAAGATTATGTAGAATGGTAAATGAAATCAGGGAAAACAGGTTAGCAGACTGTTAACAATTGAGGAAAGCAAACTGAGGATATCAAATCTAACAATGATAATGAAAAAAGAAAAAGAATGAATGACCTGGATAGGATGAGGGTAAAAGAAAACCTGTAAGAGTTGCCACTTGTTTGGATTGAGTTATCTAGGGTGATATGATTGATGCACACACCAGAAAGCCTTCTGAGGAGTCCCAGGAGGTCTAGATCACAAGAGTCTGAACTAAAGACGGCTTTCGGGAATCATCCACAGAGAAGTGACAGGTGAGTCCTAGGAGACAACTTCACCAAAAAAAGAGAATTCTAAGAAAACAGCAAGCTAAGAATGAAACCTTAGGAAAAAGTCACATTTAGAAGGGAACAAAGGCTGGGGAGGGTGGGAAGGCAGAAGCCTTAGAGAAAGATTGGTCAGGAGAACCAGATAATTAAATAGTATCCCAGAAGATGGCATTTCAAGAAGGAGACTTATCATTACCACAAAACCAAAATACAAACTAATGGATTAAAAAAGCCATGAGTTTTGAGAAATAGGTTACTAGTAACCTTTAATAGCATAAAAACTGGATTTCAGGATGTTAAACGAGAAGCAAAAGCACATACAACACATTCTTTTCAATGTGGCAGTAAGAAGAATGAAATTTTTACTTTATGTAGAAAAAATATATACCATGTTTCCCCAAAAATAAAACCGGATCTTATATTAATTTTTGCTCCATTAGGGCTTATTTTCAGGGGATGCCTTATTTTTTTCATGTACAACAATCTACATTTATTCAATTAGTCATGTCATCCTCTTCTGGAACATTGTCATAACATACCATAAATGTGTCCGTCTGGCTGAGATCTTAACTGGGGTTTATTTTCCAGGTAGATCTTATTTTGGGGGAAACATCATTCTTGAAAAGTAGACTGATGGGCGGTAACTACCGTGTTTCCCTGAAAATAAGACCTACCTGGAAAATAAGCCCTAGCATGATTTTTCAGGATGACATCCCCTGAATATAAGCCCTAATGCGTCTTTTGGAGCAAAAATTAATATAAGACCCAGCCTTATTTTGGGGGAAATACGGTAATTAATGGTTAATAATAAAGCAACCGTAAAGGTTTTGAATTACCTTATCAGTTACAAAGTAGATTATAAGAGTGGATCAAATCCGCCCCAAAAAATGAGAACCTTAAATAACTAAGAATTCCCTTTAAGATGTAAAAATCTAAAAATAGATTTCAATATTGAGAGCAAGGGCCTAATACGACAAAAGAGATATCCAAAATAGTATGTGGTCTATGGTTATTTAACCAACATATACATTCTTGAACTTTTTTTGTTAATATAAGGATAAGAACTCAACAAAACAAAAATATACATAAAATATAAAAACATTTAAATCTTTTTTACATTACATTAAATGTGAATCCCAGTCAAACTCTAAACAGGAAGCTACGGTTAATTTTCCCCTTAAGTTTTATAAATCCAAATCCATAATGAAATAGTTTTATAAAACAAACTCTAAACCTCATTAACAACATTTATTATGAACAAATATCAGAACAATAAGAATTTGTACATCTCTATGAATTTACAAAAGAATAGCGTCATTCTTGAAAAGTAGACTAATGGGTGGTCACTTAAAAAAAAAATCTACTGTGTTTAGTCTCAGATATACCTGAATATGTATGATTTCTAGAAATTCTGTGGTCATGGCAAATAATGTTTGACTTATGGTACTATCAAGAAATTACAGGGCCAGCCAGTTAGCTCAGTTGGTTAGAGCGCGGTGCTCATAACAACAACATTGCTGGTTCTATCCCCACATGGGCCACTGTGCGCTGCACCCTCCACAGCTAGATTGAAACACCTACTTGACTTGGAGCTGATAGGTCTTGGAAAAACACACTTTAAAAAAAAAAAAAATTACAGTCCTCATGTCAAAAAATTACCTTAATGTTCATTTTCTTAACCTTCTGTTTTGTGACCTGGGTGTCGGTTACGAAAGTGAGTTGTTTGTGAAAACCATTGACCTAAACACTTAGGATCTATGTACTTTTCTGTACATATGTGATTATTCAATAAAAGGTTTCTAAAATATCAAGTCAATTTTTCTATTCAAGTGAGGAATTACCTGTCGTCATAGATCCGTAACACGGCAATATTAACAAGCCATCTAGAGTGGTATCTTGAACATCATAATCATAATCAACAGACTCTGCCATCTGAAAAAGTAACTCACAACTTTTTTCGATTTCAAACTGACCTGAAGGGGGGTGAGGGGGGTGGAGATAACATCAGCAAAATTAATTTAAGAATGAAACAAAGCCTTCTAGATTAAAATCATTTTTGCATAACAGTTATTCTAAATCTCTCATTTGATCTAAAAGAGATGAACACGTAAGTTGTACCAAATCTCAACAACAAAAAATAGAAAAGCCAGTTTCCAAGGAATTTAAATCTCTACAGGAATAAAAACTGTTTATAATATTCAAGTCGTTCATCTTGTTCATATGGTATTTGAGGAAGACTCAGTAATCATGAACACAGCTCAGGAAATACTGTATTTAGGTGCATTTGAAAATATACTTAAGCTTTTGAAAATGCAGAGATTGTTACAATGTCTCACTTCTAACATTAGTACAAAGCAGAGTAGGAGGTGAGTGGTGAAATGACTCATTTCCATTAGTAGGATGCTGCTACTTGAAGAACCACATTAATTTAGGATTTAACTAATCTACTTTTGACCTCCAAAAAAAGGCTCGTTTATGAGACATGGATTCCACACCTTATGTACTATCATACAGTACCATCCCACCACTCAAAGAAGAAAGGAGCTGGTAGGATTTCTTTTGACATAGCGGAATTAATTACTCAGATCCAGAACTGTTTAGTGTGGTAACACATCTATGTAAGATAGACTAATAAAAATATTAACACTTTAACATTTACTATCGTTCTACTAAAAGGCCACTGTGTTTTACATGTTTACTAATGAGACCAACGTTTTTAATGGCAGTGCAGAAATATATTACATATGTTAGATTTTATATAACATATAAAAACTTTAGATTATCATAAAAAGCTAGAGCAACATAAGTAGAACCCAGATTTCCCAACAAAGACAATATTCTATCATGGTGCTACATCCCTTCTTATAAGCAGTAAATTTAAACCTGATACTGAATGCTCACCAGTCAAAAAAACCAAGATGTCTCCAGCCATTTCATTCAAATGGATATCCATGGTCACTTTCACAATCTAAAGCAAGAAACACAAGCACAATATGCTAGTAGAAATACAGTCCTCCCTCCCCACCTCCCCTTGTTCCACTGAAAAATTAAATTTGGTTCTCAAAAGTTCTAGGACCTATGAGGGCTGCCATTAAAATAATAGGGAACAAAAGAATTATCAAACTACTCAATCAATTAGAATCAGATATAAAAAAAGACAAAAATGGATGCCATATAATACCGCTTGAATATATGCAGTATTTTCTCTGTCCCGTGGCCCAATCAAATTGCAGAATTTTTCTCTGACTGGATAGAGCCTTCCAGGTATATCAAATATTGGACAATTTCCAAAGAATGCAGAGAGCTTGGCTAATTCCATAGTTGCTGACATCACCACGACCTTTAAATGTTCCTTCCTGTTAGGAGACTTCTCCTGAAATAGCTTCTTCAATAAACCAAATAAGATGTCCTGAAAGAAAAGTAAATTTCTAATAAGTCACAAGTGTACCTAAAAACAAAGTTATTTTAAATATTTTCCTTTCCTAACCAAAGATTCCTATTTCAATAGATTAAAATGTAAGAGGAGGCAATTCTCTATACAGTAACAAGTTACCCTAATATAAAGTCTAATAAATAACCAATATATTAAAATACTCACTGTAGTTAGAGTTCTCTCATGGGCTTCATCCAAAATAATGACGCTGAACTTGGTAAGATTTGGATCTCCCAGAATATGTTTCAATAAACATCCATCAGTCATATATTTGATTGCTGTTTCCTAATGTTCAAACAACAGTGTATCAACTTATATACATACATACAGTCTTACAGAAATTCACCCCTACTTCGCAAACTAAATTTTTCCCCAAAATGTACAGACATTAGGTGATCAAACTAATCTGACTCAATAAAATAGTACATAAAATAGTCTAATAACAAGGATGACATATTATGAAACATGTGATCTATACAGAGACAGGAATAAAGAACTAAGGTAGATGTTCTGAGCTAAAGCAAAAAAAGTGACCAATAAGGAAACACAATGAAGTCAGTGAAAAGTGGTAAGGTAATGCCATGGTTTCAGGTGAGTAAGTCGTGGAAAACAGCAATGAAATGGGTTCGTCGACCTATCTCAACCACTATTTTAGAGAACTCGGGAGAAAAGGTAGAGGAAATGGTTAACTACACAATTTCTTCTCATCTCTTCTTCCCTGCTCATTCTCCTATTAAAAAAATAGTGTCTGTCGACTAGCATTAAAATAAGATGAGAATAAGGTCCAAAGACTAGAAGTTAATAGTAGTGAAATCCATAAAACAACAGAAGGAAAAAAACCACAGCAGTGACCACTAGGAAGACAACGATAGTTTTTGGGGAGTCATTCTTACCAAATTGATGGCCATTGCTATTAGGGACCATATGTAAATCAGGGAACATTTTGTATCTGGTTTAAGATTAAGAAATCCTGAGATAATGTAAATTGTAACTATAAACTACTAAAAAAAAATAATTATAAACTTGTTAGTGCCACTAATATAGAAGATGCCCAATACATAATACTTTCTTATAGACTTTGTTAATTGAGTTGTCAGTTTTCCACTGACTTCAAGAATACAAACATACGACATGGATGAACCTTGAAAATATGCTAAGTGAAATAAGCCAAAGGACAAAATATTGTATGATTCCACTTATATAAGACAGGCAAATGCACAGAGACAGAAAGCAGAAGTTACCAGGGTCTCCGGAGAAGAGAGATTGGGGAGTTACTGTTTAACAGATACAGAGTTTGTTTGGGATGATGAAAACGTTTTGAAACTAGATAGTGGTAGTGGTTACACACATTGTGAGTGTACTTAATGCCACTGAATTGTACAGTTAAAATGGTAAATTTTCTGTTATGTATAGTTTACTACAATAAAAAAAGTTTAAAGAACTCAAATATAAGTTACATATAGAATCCTTACAGCTAAAAAAACATAAAATAAGAGAATCCTAAGAAAAATAAACATAACTGTCACTTATAAACCAATTGAGAAGGGAGAGAATGGGTTAAATATTAGACACGCCAGAGCTAAAGCATTAACTATGGGCAAGAAGAATTAATTCTAATCTGAGGCTTTGTGTTGTTAAAATATAAATAAAATTTCAAAGTTAAAATCTTTCATAATTTTCTCCACTCTTTCTATAAGTTTACAGTACTTAAACAAATACGAACAAAACTTTGGTACCTTAGAGCTGCAATCATCAAAACGAACTTGGTATCCTACTTTGGATCCCAAAGTGCATTTCATTTCTTCAGCAACTCTTTGAGCAACTGATATGGCAGCTACTTTTCGTGGTTGAGTCACACCGATCATACCATGCTGTGAAAACCCTACCAAAAGAGGTAAAAAATAAAATTAAAAAAAAAAAAAAAAAAAATCACAAAAATGTTAATAGCTGCTTCCTATTAGACCTAAATTGTATCTAGTTAATCAATACAAACTGTTTCATTGTTTCCAAAAGAAAATTGCAAATTACCAACATTCTGTGTTATATTTGTATCATGGATATTAAGTATTAATTAAAAAAAAGAATACATATTAATAACCATTCAAAACAATGTACATGTTTTAATTAGGTTTGGTTTTCTTTCCAAGTCCAGTCTAAAAATTTACTCTAAAGAGTATGCCAAGAATTTTTAATCATTAGGAATCCATAATATTCCACACACTTCCTAAAATACATTTAGTTTAGTCAAAGAAGTTTAAATATACTACCTTTCACAGATTCTATAGGCATTTTTTTTTTTTTTACCATTTTAAATATCTTTGAAAGGGCGATGCCTCTTACAATTGATGGCATTTTTTCTTTATTAATACTATATAAAATAGTGGTATGTCTTAATAGACGGCTTCTTAAGTTTGATGCATTAGAGTAAGTTAATATAAACCAAGAAATTTTTATTTTTAAATGAATAATATCCAATATAATTTTGTTCTATACCAACTACGATAAAAAGTTTTACTATAATGAAGCAAAGACTCTTTAAAGGTAATTTGTTAGCTGGCTAGGTGTTAGCAGAGTCAGGGAATAAATATTTACCTGATAACATTCTGGAGAAAGAACCAAGAAATAGTAATGTCAGCAACAGATATCAATATATCCCTTCCCTCTGAAAATTATTTCAATACCCAATGGTTAATAGTCTACAGCAAAACAACTTTATTTCATAGCAGAGAATCAACATCTACCTATAATTCTATTTTGAATTATTACGGTAACTAAAATGGGAAAAATGCCATCTCAACTAATTCTTGAATCTGAAATAAAACCACAAAAAAGCAGGGAAGATGTAGAGAGAGTATGACAAGAGAAGAATTAGGACTGTAAAACAAATAGTGGGCATTTGTGCAATACAGAAGTCCTACAGTCTTTAAGCGGATATTTTTTTAAATACTCCTAATATTATCCCAGAATAAAATTACCTGCTTCATATAGATATTTTGGAAGTTGAGTTGTTTTACCACTTCCTGTATTTCCAGTAACAATAAGGAATGAATTGTCCCTCACAGCTTGAATAAGCTTTTTTCTTTGTTTTTGAATAGGAAAAGTTGGAGTAGTTCCTCCTTCCTGTGATGTGCATCCTTTCTCTTCTGTAACAATAGAAAAACAATTGTGCAATTTAAAGGTCTGTAAAGACATCGCTGACTCAATTTTCCAGAACTGAAAAGAGAAATACAAAAGAATTTTAGGGCGGGAAGAGATCAATCCATGATTTCCCAATTAAATCACCTATGTCCAATTTTTAAGTGAGGGTTTACAAACCCAGAACAACTTTTTAGTGAAATCTAACAACTGGAGCATTTGCTCATGCGACTCAAATGTACTTAACAAAGTAAGCCTAGCACAAGGCAATGTATATGCAAGCATACCTATATAGCAGCACAAAACCCAATTTTATGAAACAATAGACCAGAAACTGCAACACGGCAGAAAACTCTCAGCTGAATTAAAAGCCACCTGTGTTTGCTTCTAATTCATGGTTCAAGTTAGGTCCCTGTTCAGAGTGACTGATATCCCAGAAGGCCAAGTGGTGCGTAACCATGGAAACTGGCTCCTGGAAACTGGCTCCCTCTATACCGTACCCAAAGGCAGGCTGGCGGCCCGACGAGGGAGGGAGGAGGAAGGATGGGTAGAGAACAAAGGCTTTAAGAGCCTGTTTAACAGCAGAGCGCGTCTCGACGTCGGGGTTCACTTTTCTGTCCCCCAATAGGGTTTTCCCCCAACTTGGGTCCGGGACCGCCCCCCTCTAGACCAAAGTGTTCATTGGACGCAAAGTTCGCCTCTGGCTTGGAGGACAAGGAGAACGCTCCGGCCTCTTTCGCACTCTTCTCTGCGTGCCCAAGACAGACTTTTATCCCCCCAAAACCTCCATGCCTTAACTCTCGCTGGCCTCCGTAGCGTCCCGCGGAACGCACCTCTATCAGCGATGGAAACAGCCGAAGGCCGCTCTTCCGGGGGGTCTCTTGACCGCTCACCGTCCTCCTGCCGCCTTGGCGCCCTGCCCGCGACGGCGGGAAACCGGGACATAGACCTGGCCCGGAGCGGAGGTGAGCACGTCCACCGATCCGGGGAGATGGGAGGGGAAAGGCGAAGACGCGTCCTGATGACGTAGAGGTATTTACTTCCGCGCGAGCGACTCAAAACGAGGGATGGGGGAGCTGTTTGATGACGCGTCACGTGGCGGCCGGAACGCTCCGCACCCTCGCTACGTGGCGGGACCAAGAGCCCAGGACCCACCCCCGGGGGTTTCTAGCCCTTTGCGGGTGTACGCTGAGCCTCAGTTGATGAAACCGTCCTCTGGGTCCGGAAGAACCTCCTCCTGTTTCTCCTCTTGTGCGCAAAAGAGCCATGCGACACGCCTTTTCTTAATCCACAGTGGTCACTGCACGCCTATTCTGCCTTCACACACCTAATGTAATGTGACCCTTTGCTAGGAGCTGGAACCTTCCAAGATGCGACGTTTCACAATACACTCTCACCTTGCTCATGCTGAAATAACCTGTTCAAGACACAGCTACGGAGTTGCAGAGCTTCTAGTTTTGTTCTGTCCAAAACTTAGGTCCCCTACGCTGTTCATTTCTTTCATTGGATCCTGTATTTTAATTTATTTCCATGCTTATTGTCTTCCCATTTCCCCCAACTAGTCACGAGGGTGGGAACTTTAGAAAACCATACACTCAGAGCCCAGCAAAGTCATTCAAAGTGGGCCGGCAATAGTTGTTGGATTTGCTGGATGGATGAATGAAGGATTGGGCTCCAGAGGAATTAAGATCTATTTCAATGGATGTGGATTCCTTGGAAACCACAGGAACTGAAAAGATAAATAGATACATGACAATCAGAGATGGGGCTACTTTTCAGAAAAGATATTTTGGGGAGCATATCTTTCTGTTATAGAACTTTGCGGTTTTGTAAATAGTGTCAATATAACAAAATCAGTGCAAGAAGATTGTTTCTTGGACATTTCTACTGTTAGAATTAAACAACACTGCCAAAGAAGACATCTCAAAATTGTCACTTCACCATTAACTAAAGGCCACTATTCTCCTGTCTGACCAGGCTTCAAAAGATGTCATTGGACCCCCAGATTTTTCTGTGCTCATTAAAAATGTACTTTAACCAACTCCTTTTAAAAGGGACTGATTATGTAATAACTATGTATGGTGTCAGATGGGTACTAGACTTATGAGGGGATCACTTTGTAAGTTACATAAATGTCTAACCAGTATGCTGCACATTTGAAACCAAAATAATGAATGCTAACTAGTTGATAAAAATAGTGGGTTTTTTCCTCTTCTTCCGCCTCCCCCACCACCCCCCTACTCTGGTTCAAGCCATTGTTTCTCAGTATAGTTATGTAGGACACAGCACCCTGGCCCATGCTGGTATTATGAGCCTTGCACTCCCCTCCAGCTGATGCAGTTGGTCGCTGGTCATGGGTTGGCTGCTCACGGCAGCTCTCGCCAGCTGCCGGCCGTTCACACTGGCTGCCGGCCACTCATGCTGGCTGCCAGCCACTCACGCTAGCCACCTGCCACTCCTGGCAGCACATAGTAGCCTACAGCAGCACACAGCAGCTCACACCCACTTCTGGCTGCTCATGCAGCCCAGGTCCAGGGAGCGCTGTTGTTCACAATCTTAGTTGTAGAGGGCGCAGCTCACTGGCCCATGTGGGAATCGAACCCGTGACCTTGGCATTAGGAGCATGTCACCCCAACCACCTGAGCCACTGAGCTGGCCCCCAAAATTTTTTTATTTTTATTAAAAAAATATTTATTTGCAAAAACATATATAAATGAGCTGGTGGATATTCCAACAAACGGTATTTACAAAAGTTTTTTTAAAATGTCTAATTAACATCTCCTAAAATGCAAGTTTGTCAGATTTTGAATGACACCCAGTGAAGTGCAACTTTCTAACAACATTATCTTCAAAACCTGGTGCTACAAGGATAAATCTGGTTATAGGAGAACATCCCAGATTTCTCTTATCCATTAAGGGAATCTCCCAACCTTCTGGATTCTGTTAGAAATTCAAAATATTACAAATCAGAAGAACAAACCAAAAAAAGCAAAAATACATTTGTAGTACAGGCAAAGTATTGGTGAGCGCAAAGCAAGGCATTTCAGTACAAGACAGCTATATCAGTGACATAATAAAGTCACTTTCTAAGAAAATGAGCAGAATCATTTCAGACCAATGATAGTTAACCATTTATTGAGCATTTGGTAGTCAAACATTTAATACACATTTTTTTCATTTATTCCTCACAATAACCCAGAGAGGTAGGTTGTTATCATCCCTAATTTTCACATGTGAGAATCAAGGCTCACATATTGCCCAAGACAACAAAACAAAGAGGTAATAGGACTACAATTCAAGCCCCACTAATCACCACTATACTGTAATGGGAGATGGAATTATCTTGGTGCCTGACATAGTATTTTCTTCCAATCTTTGTTTATCAGCTCTTGTGGAATGACTCCATTCTCGTTTGAGAACCACCTAATGAGAGTATCCAGAATAAAACCTGCAAATCAAGAATAAAGAAAAGTAAACATGAAAAACTTAAATGTTTTCTAACATTGTTGGTTTTAAAACCAAGGACATTTAAAGTATGTTACCATTAATAACTATGTGCTGGAGGACTATTCCAAGCCTGCAAGATCAACAATTATTTCCTGCCCAGTGGGTTTACAAATAACAAAGGCAAACAAGATACAAATATAGAGTGAAAACAGAAAATACATGAGCTGAATCTGAGAAGAAAGGTCAGTGGTTCCAACAACATTAAATCTATTTCCTGATTTTGGGTAACAACAACAACAACAAACCTGAAAGAAATTATATTGAAAGTGTGAGAAGTATGAATTGCACCCTGCTGTTATTGCTTCATACGCAGTCTTTCAAAATGTTCTTCAATCCAAATAATGTTTTTGAGCATCCAAAGCAATATTAAAGGTTTACAAAAATGGAAATGAAATTTTAAATCATCTTCAGGAAAGAAAGAAGAGCATAAAACCAGTTATAATTTAAGATAAATAACTGAAGTGACAGGAAAATTATCAAAGATTTTAATACAATAAAATCCAGAAAGTTAAAAATGTTAGACAAGTGGCGATATGTAGAAAGCTAATCATAACAGGAAGTCACGGAAAGAGAGTAATGCTATCAAAGTACATGGATTTTTTATTAATGAATTTGATCAAAACAATAGTTGTTTTGATAAAGAGAAGCAAATAGAAGCTAGATTGTAAGGGATGAGAAGAGAATTAGAAAGCAAATCAAAAATGTACTTAATGGCATTTGGAGATGTCTGGTTAGAATCAACTAAGGTAAATGAAAGGGAGAGAAAAGAATAGCCAGAAAAAGATGCTGCTGTTACAGTTTATGTATGATTTAAAAAAGACTTTGTCAAATGAAATTATTGGGGTACAATTAGAAGGTACGTTTAGGAGAGTTGAAACACAGAGGTACTGATGATGGAGAAAAAGCAAGTTAACATTTTGAGAAAGGATGCAGGACCGGAGGAGAGAGAACAAACTTTTAATCAATGTAGATATTATAAATCTACATTGGTGACAGATTTGTATTCCAAAATATGGATCTGGTTGTTTCTCTGTGTTTTCCTCCCTATTTCTGTCTTACCTGTAAACCAAGGGACTTTCTTCCACCCCTCACCAGAGCAGAAACAAAGATCCAAGAACACCGCTGATCTAAGCGCTAAGCCCAGTGTATGTTTGAAGAACTGGTTATTTCCTCTCTAAGATGGATAAGCCTGGGCTTAGAGAGGGCAGAGAGAAAGGAGAATGTAATGAGAAAGGAAGAACTGATAGAAGGAACAAAGGGCCCTCAACATAGGCAGGAGAAAGAGGATTTTTCATTAATAAGTTCTAATGGATTTCAAGACAATGAGCCATCCTCAAGTGCGGACCACTTCTTGAAAAATTAAAAAGCTAGAACCAATGACATTTGTCATGTAGGCCTGGATAGAGAGGAAAAGGAGCTTGTGCATTCTGGAGGGAATGGAAGCATGAAGAAGAACCTTATTCCCTAAACCAGGTATAACTAGAGAGAAACAACTGGGAATTTTCTCGGTGAAGTTTTGGACTCCATGCCACTGTTATATAGTCTATTATGCCTATGGGATGTTAGCAATTTGGAAATCTGGAGGAAAATAATTAAATGGTCATATAATAGAGCTTAGAGTTGTATCCACCTTTCAGTCCAAAAGTAAAAGATATCATTATCACTCTTCTTTCACTTTCTTTTTGATTTTATGTTTCAAGTGTCCAGATATTAAGATTTGAGTTAGTATTACAGGGCCAATCATCAAGCAGTCATTTAACTCATCAATGATATAATTTATTTGAGAGTTTAGTAAAGATTGCGACACTTCTAGCCATTGTCAATGAAATTGATACTTTACACATGCATATAATCAAATACATGTGTGGGATTCCTATTATTCTATTAGTAATATAGGGCCTCTTTCAAGTGAAGGCACATGATTACTCTAACTTCCTATTCATTCATTCATATATTCTCTCAGTATTAGAATGCACTACTCTTATATGCACCCTATTAAATAGCCATGCAGAGGCATAGAAATGCCTCTACATTATCACTACCTTTAAAGGCATTATATGTATTCAAGGAGATAAAATATTTAGAAGAGGAAAAACTAGCTAGAGTGGTCAGGGAAGGCTTGGAGTTAGTGGCATTGGAACTGAGCTTTGAAAGTTGGGAAGATTCCAATGAATGCCAGGGAAAGATCTTGGGTAGAGGAAATTTCACAAAGGCACTACTAGAGTGATCAAAATTTTGTTAATTATGGATTATTGAGAAATCTGCAAAATTAATGTTGTATCTCTGGTGATGGTCTCTGTAAATCTTTCACTTGCCTGAAGGTGGCAAGCTGGGTTTATGTGAGAAACTTCAGCATCAATATGATGTGAAAGAAAAATGAAACTTGTATGTCTCTGAAAAAAACAAACTTTCATTGACATTTAACTCAAAAATCAAAAAGTGAAAAAGATAAAAAAAAATTACGAACATGATCATTAAATACTGCACATATTTAGTATTATTCATTTTAAGGCACATAGATTTTACATTACAAATATTTTTCACTTTATATTTAAATTTTTATTGTCCTTACTGATTTCTCAGTTAATAACTGAGAAATCTTTCATTAGAGAAAAACAAGAAAAAAGGAGCTTATACTTTTAAGTATTATTGAAATCTGTGATAAATATTGTTTATAAGTCTTTTGGGGGGTGGTCAGGTTTATCAAGGCATAATTTCCAAATGATAAAACTCATCCGCTTTAGTGTATAGTTGTGAGTTTTATGAATTTTGACAAGTACATATGGTTTGTAACCACTACTATAATAAAGATACAAAACAGTTTTATCACGCTTAACAAATTCCCTTGTGCTACTTTATGGTCAACTCCTTACTTAACTTCTAGGCTCTGGAAACATTTGGTTTGTTTTCAGTCTATATAGTTTTTGCCTCTTCCAGAATGTCACGAATGCAATCATATAGTATGTACTCTTTTTTGGTCTGGCTTCTTTCATTCAGCATAATTACTTGAAGATTCATCTATAGTTGAATATAATTGTAGTGTGTATGAATAATTCAATTCTTTTTATTACTGAGTAGTATTCTACTGTATAAATGTACCACAATTTGTTTATCAATTCCTTAGCTAAGGGATATTTAGGTTGTTTTCAGTTTGGGGTGATTATGCATAAAGTCATATAAACATTCATGTACAGGATTTTAGATGACCATACATTTTCATTTCTCTTGGGTAAATACCTAGAAGTAGAATTGCTGGGTTGAATGATAAATGTATGTTTATAAGAAACTTGCCAAACTGTTTATCCAAGGAGGCTGGACCATTTTGTACTTCTACCAGCCATGTATGAGATTTCAGTTGCTCCACATCCTTGCTAGGGCTTGGTTGGTATTGTCTGTTTGTTTGTTTGACCCATTCTATTAGGTAGCAGTAGTATGCCATTACGGTTTTAATTTACATATTCCTATGACAATGATGTTAAATATCTTTTTAGGTATTTATTTGTAGTCCTTATATCTTTGGTGAGGTATCCGTTCAAATCTTTTGCTGACTTGTCTGTGGGAGAGAAGTGTTGCTTATTCTCTTATTATTAAGTTTGAGAGTTCCTTATAGATTCAAGTCCTTTATCAGATATGTGCTTTGCAAATATTTTGGCTAGTCTATGACTTATCTTTTCATTTTCTTAATTGTGTCTTTCAAACAGAAGAAATTCTCAATTTTGATAAAGTCCAATTTTATCAGTTTTTTCTTTCGATTTTGCTTTTGGTGCTAAGAAATTTTTGCCTAATCCAAGGTCAGAAAGATTTTCTCATATGTTTTCTTTAATAGTTTTAGGTTTTATATTTAGGTTTTAATCCATCTTGAGTAGATTATTTTGTATGAGTTAAGTGTTTTGTTTTGTTTTGTTTTTCAGGTAGATGTCCAGTTGTTCAAGCACCATTTCTTCATAGGAGAAAAATTTAGCAAAGGAAGTGACTTACACTTTTAAATTATACAGTTGAAATCTGTGATTGATCTTGTTTGAGAGTTTTTTCAACTTTTTAAAAAGATTTTTTTCACACAGCCAGATGGCTCAGTTGGTTAGAGCATGAACTCCTAACAACAGGGTTGCCTGTTCGATTCTCACATGGTCCAGTGAGCTACACCCAGTTAGAGCACAAGCTCTCAACAACAAGTTTGCTGGTTCAATTCCCACATGGGATGGTGGGCTGCACCCCTTGCAACTAAAGAATGAAAACGGCAACTGGATTTAGAGCTGAGCTGCGCCCTCTACAACTAGATTGAAGGACAACAACTTGGAGCTGATGGGCCTTGGAGAAACATACTGTCCCACAATATTCCCCAATAAAATTTATTTTAAAATAAAAAGATTGTTTTCACTTTATTTTCCAAATATTGCACCCCATTTTAAAAGAGCAATTTGTGTCTTGGTTCTCCTATCTCTCATTTTATTTCACTTCTCAGTGTTAGGATTTTGAGGCATTTTCAAAAGACACTATCTCTGCACTAACAAGAATTGTAGAAAGGTAAACTGTAGAGAGTGCCATTCCCCACTTTAGAGAGGAGAAAACTGAGACTTCAATATCTTCAGTGACTTACCCAAGTTCATATAGCTAGACAAAGGCAGAGTATATTTTTAAAATAATAACCTTAGACATTTAAAAATAAAAATATATAGTCCCTGACATTAAAAACTCAGTGGACAGTTCAAACAAATCAAGAGAAAATAATGAAGTTTCTACTTCAGACAGGCTTGAGGAAATCAACCACAATGTAGCACATAACTATGAAGAGATGGAAAATATGAAAGAGAAATTCAGAGGTATGGAAAATAGAAAGAGAAAGCCCAATCAATATATGCTTAAAAGGAGTTCCAGGGGCTGGCCTGATGGCTCAGGAGGTTGGAGCTCCGTGCTCCTAACTCCGAAGGCTGCCGGTTCGATTCCCACATGGGCCAATGGGCTCTCAACCACAAGGTTTCCAGTTCGATTCCTCGAGTCCCACAAGGGATGGCGGGTTACACCCCCTGCAACTAGCAACGGCAACTGGACCTGGAGCTGAGCTGCACCCTCCACAACTAAGACTGAAAGGACAACAACTTGAAGCTGAATGGCACCCTCCACAACTAAGATTGAAGGGACAACAACTTGACTTGGAAAAAAGTCCTGGAAGAACACACTGTTCCCCAATAAAGTCCTGTAAAAAAAAAAAAAAAAAGGAGTTCCAGAGTCATAGAATAGATAGAATAGGAAAGAAGCAATGTTTGAATAGATAATCACTGAACCCCACACAGTAAAAAAACAAAAATCATATACACTGAAACAAAAGAACACAACAGAAAGAGAAAATCTTAAAAGCAACAAGATACAAAAAGATTTCCTACAAAGGAACAATAATACATTTTTCAGCAGATTTCTCATCAACAAAGATTTAGGAAAAAGACAATAAAGATCTTGGGTCTACATTGATATCCAGAAACCCAGGGGTTTCCTCTTCCTCTGGGCTAGTGCTTACTTACCCTTTCCAACCAAATATTTACTTCTGAACTAATCGCAAGGGTTTTTTCTGACACTGTAAACTGAGAGCAGAAATAAATTATGCTATATTAGTAAAGTTGCAAAAGTATACTTACAGCATGATACATACAAATACAAATTTAAACACAAAAAATAATAATATTGCTTATGGATATATACCTATGTAGTAAAATTATAGAACATGGGATACATACCTACTAACTTCTGGATACTGGTTACCTGTAGTAAGCAGGGAAGAGAATGAGGGAGGGTTGCTTCAGCTATATTTGTACATTTTATTTCTTTTAAAAGAAACTGAAACAAATAATACAACATGTTAAGATTTGCTATTGGATACATAAATGTTTACCATGTTATATTCTATCGTTTTTGTATATTGGAATATGAACTCAACATTAAAAAACCCCAAAACATTATCTCACAGAAAAATCTCAGTGAATAAGCCTATTGTGCAAGTAAAAAATTAAATATTTATAAACAACTTCTCACTGGTTATGAAGACATTGAAGGAGACTGCAAAAATATCTTTTTGACATGAATTGTAAACACAGCTTATAGGGAAGGCAATACACCTACCATACCACATGCCTTCCCAATTATCTCTATGACTTGACTACCGCAGAGAAATTGAAAATAGAAGATCCTTGAATTCCAAGACTATATTTCTGTATATTATGATGCATCCAAAACAGTGCTTTCACCAATGTTTAGTATTCTTTAAAGGAAGGAAAGAAATGGAAGCATATAAAAGGTACACACTTCCTTTGATGTGTGTTTTGGTGCTTCAGTGGTTTTGTTTTTCTGGCTATTCATAGGTTCGAGGCAATGTAGTTCTTTTGTCATTGGGAGAATTAGATTAATCTTTTTCTGATGCCAAAGAAGACAGAAAAGAGAGGAAGGGGCCAAATTTAAAATAAATAAAAAAAATGGTATACAATCCTTCAAATAAGAATTAGAATGCACTCTTCCTTAATGTAACACATCTCAAGCTCCAAATAGGAATTTTGTGAAAGTCATTTTGAATTCTATTTTCATAAAAGGGTTAAATAATGAGCAGTTTAAAATATGAAATCATAAATTTAATTTTTCTCTCCTTGATAATCATAATTTTTTAACACTGTGGCAAATATAATTAGGGAACATTTACCAGGCTCCCTCAAAAAGAAACCAGAACAATATTTGAGGAAAATAAATAAGTATTGCGTAAACCCCCAGTTCCCAGTTGCCTTGCAAGGAAAGACTAGTAACCCTATCAGGATCCACTGCTAACAGTCTCTTTCATGGTACAGAAAAGTTGCCCTGTCTGCCGTTAAGATGGAGCCATACAGTGCGCACCTCCTTCTAGTGAAGCAAGAGGATAAAAAGAAAGCCTGTTAAGAAAGAGTGGAGGGTGAAGTGGGCCCTGAACGGGGCAGGGAAAGAGGAGTTAGACCTCTGTGTCTTGAGTGCTCTTCTCCAGGTCAACTTTCTAGAGAAGGAAGACACTCATCGTGTGTTAGAGAGCATAGCATGAAGAAAACGCTGAAAGTAAAAAAGGGCTCATGTCCTGCTTCTGTTTGACTTGGTGCAACGTCCAATACAGTGAACTGTTCAGCGGTGACAGAGAAGTGGGTGGATAGATTAGCTTGAAGCAGTGGCCCTGGTTCTTTTGTGGCCTACAGGGGGTCCTGGTGAAGGAGAACAGAAATGGGGAAGAGTCTAGTGGGAACTGTGAGGCTGTAGTGCGTAGAACAAATGGCCTAACCAACAGACTCAGTAATGATACCAGCAATCTGTCCAATAGCTAGGTAAGACCTGCCACCAATCCACAGAGATGCCATTCTGCCACAGGGACAAATTTCCATCTTGAGACCCCTACAGGGGGTCCTCTTCTCACCACCAAAAGGTCACGAATCCTTCCATACAGTTAGACATGATATAGAAGGGAAGCAAGGATAAGGGGGAGAAATGTGAAAAATTTTGCTCCTACCCAAAAGAAAATGTATTATTCAAAAGTGACTATTCATTTCAACTGAAAAAGGTTGTTAGCTTGAATTGACAAACTTAAAGTCTGTTTTGTTTCTGTTTTTGTTTTTTTCCTCCGTCTATAGAAGCTAGCAAGGAAAATTAGGTTCATCAAAGAAAATAAAGAGCAATATTTTCTTTGTATATTGGAATCATAATGTAGGTACATTTTTGACCCCACGATGCACATTTTTATAAGATTATGTTTCCAGGTTGTTTTTTTCTGCTGACGTGAATACCATTCTCAATTCACATGTATTACCCCTTTTGAAATAAAGTGTAGTCCCCGTTGTGGTGACTCCAAATGCAAATACCAGCTTTGTCTATTCTGGAATTGGCAGGTGTAAAGCATGAAGCAAGGGGCAGTAAGTTTACGAATAGACTCAGTTCAACAAAATTAATGCGATTTTACAACATGACAACAAAGAGTAGACTCTGTTCTTTGCAATCACAAGAAAATGCCCACCCAGCCGGTCTGCCCTTCTTTTTAATTTATTCCTTTCCCCAAGTCTAAATGCGCTTATAATTAGAACCATAGAAAGCCACGTGCACCACGACCATGGTTCCTCACCACTGTGACCATTCACAAGCCATTTCATAGGCCTGTCCCAGCATCTAATAACAAAAGAAAAACATATGGCAGATCATGATAATGATTTTGTGTCTTTCTGTAATGATGGAAAAAAAAAAAAAGCCTGATCCTGCATAATAATCGCTTTGTTATTCATGGAACTTAACCGACATTTCCTCATGAATTTTAATGTACCATCCATTTTCTCACGACTTATCCCCACAATTCTTTGTGCGCCTTTGCAGAATATTATTCTCTTATCTCTTTCTTTCTTTCAATGATGTAATTATTCTGTCTAAACCAAAGGCTTTAGGATGTTGCCTTTTTCCTGTATTGGTCAAAGAGCTGGCCTGGGATGACATTACATAACCTAGAAAGATCAAGTTGTGCACTTAACGATTTCTGCACTTTTTTTCCTATATGTATGTTACTTAATTTTTAAAAGTTTACTTTTAAATAATTTTCTGGAACATCAGGCAATCATAAATTTGTGCCTTTTTAAAGAAAATCATAATTAGTTGCATTCATGAATGTACGATTTTGTCCTGTATTTTAAAAGGGAATCATTTGCAATGTTTTTTTCTTCCTATTCCTCTTTTGAAGGCATAATTCATATCGAAATTCAGTCCTATATTATTTGTAGACAAGTAATCTCAAAATTCCATAAAACTAGGCTAGATTTTAAGTTATTTAAGGACACAAACTGTCTCACTGAATCTCTGTATTCTTATCTTTATATATTCAAGGACTTCCAAATAGAAGACCCTCATAAATATTTGCTTAATAAATAAAGAGTATCTTTTGCAGAAAACAAATCAGTGGTTGCCAGGTCTGGAGATGGAAGGATGAAATTGCCTGCAAAGGGGGTGTAAGGAAATTTTTACGGTGATGTTAATATTCTGTAAATTAATTATGGTGATAATTACACAACTGTATGCATTCTCAAAGGCTGTACACTGAAAAATGATTAATTTTATTGCAATATCTCAATAAACCTGAGTTTAAAAGAATCTTGTCATAATATCATGGTTTCCTTATAGGAAATAACTGATAACAAATGCTGTTAACAAATAATTAGAACATTCTTTACACAATCAAATAACCTGGTTTTAGATCAACCTTGAAATTTCCTAATTTCTTGATCAAATGATCAACAATTTATTAACTACTACCATGTGTTTTGTACTATACTAGATGATTTATGTTCTCTTTTAAATTCTTACAGCAACAAGTATTGTCAAATAAGAATTGTTATTTCTGTATGATATACACTGAGGCTCAAAGAGATTAGGTAAACTTGTCCAAGACCGGATATTTTATTTTTTTAAAATCAGTACATGCATAAACATAGTTTCAAAGAGACTAAACTGAACTCTTATTTGTGATTTAGGAATTTTAAAGTGTCAGATGATTTGATATAAAAAGTACCTATGGCAATAAAAATAAAATTTTAAATTCAGCAAATAATTATTTATTTACTTTGTGAGAGGCAGTATGCCAAATAGTTCAGAGAATGTAATGCTGAAAATATATGTACTTTGCTTTCATATTCCATATTACATGGATATGAGATGCATAAATAAATTGCAATAATACCATGCAAAGTGTGGGGCTAGAATACGATTAGAAACAATCTTGCATTGAAGAAGGAGGAAGTATCTTCTGCTTATACTGAGTAATTTAAAAAACACAACCAGCCACCAAGAGGAATTTAGAAGAGGTTCAGGTTTAGATGATTGTGAGATCAAAAAAGAAAAGCAAAAACTTTTCTCCTTCCCTTGCTCTATTTATTTATTCTCAGCTCAAAGCTCATCTAACAAACAACCTAGTAAGAGCATGCCTCGTTGGATGCTAATCTTTTTAGACTTTCACATGGATACCTCTCTTACTTCATTCAGCTTTCTGCTTTGGTTTCCTTTCCAGAGAGGCCTTTCCTGACCATGCTACCTAAAAGAGTATTTCCTCACTCTCTAGCTCTCACTTCCTCTTTATTTTTCTTCATATCATTTATTACCTTCAGACATTATATTAAACATGTCCATTTAATATAATGTATTTAAGCTCCTTGGGTAAGGACCCATTTGTCTTCTTCATTATTGTGTCTCCAGCACCTCAATTAGTGCTGTATACTCTTTGTTCAGTGAATGAATGAATGAATTTTAGACAGGTCTTTCTGACTACGAGAATTCATCTCCACATTTTTCAGTCTTCACTTGAAGTTCTTCCAATTTTTCACTTTATGGTTATTTGACATTTGCTAGATATTAATATCTTAATATTAATATTTTGAAGTGGAAATATACTTTTTTGCAGTAAAGCTATAACAGAAGAATTTGAACTGTAAGGTGTGTCTATGATTTAGTGTAAGGTTTCTGAGACTGAATTGTGCCAACTTCCGCCTCTACTCTATATCTTAGCCTGAGTTTTCTAGAAAACAAAGCCTGAGACAAAGCTCAGAGAGCTCATTTTTATTGTGCATAGGGAGGGGGGTGGGTGGTGAGGGGAGATGAATACATATCCAGGGAGGAAGGGGATGGGGCAAAGAGCCACAGCTTCTCAGAGAGACACAACTGGTTGCTTGGTCACATGCGACATCTCTGGAGAGGCTGTGAGTCTCAGAACTATCTGTTGGAGGGCAGAGAAGAAGGGCAAAAAACTCATCTCTCATGCATTTCTGAACGGAGTTATCTGGCTTCTCCAAGAAGCCCCTGGGGAAGCCAGAACCTTCATAGGTTCAGACAGGCGGAACCAGGTTCCCGAAACTGCTGTTGCAACCCAGTCCCCGCCTCACTTCATTCCCATTGTTATAAAGCCCTTGACTCTGCTATTATCTCCTGATACTTCTCTGCCAAGGAAGTAAGCCAAGTGTTTGAGCCCTGGGATGCAGGAGGAGCCAAGAAGATCAGGGATGATACACACTCCCAGAAATTATTCAGGGCAATTATTTTTAGCAACCAAGGTCCCAGATGCATGTGTGCTAGATAGCTATACCTAGCCAGCCTGTCTCCAAGTGCTCACTCCTCAGTGGTATTGCTCATCTAAATTCCATAATTCTGCACCTCATTTCTTCCATATGTCTACATTCTCTTCAAAAATAGTGGCTGCTTTTTTTTTAACTTTGAAAATTTTGTTCAGCAATTTAAAACGAAAAGAAATCACATTAATGCATCATATAGTTAATCTTGAATACTCTTTATTTTTTAGATTGGGCATCATGAATTCCATGAGCAGGTATTTGGATTTATTAAGCACCTGCTATGTGTTAAGCACTATTCTAAGCATTAGGACTACAGTAATGAATAAAATAGAAATTCCTGCTCATGGAGCATACATTTTAGGGAGGGGAAACAGACCATAAATCATGGGAACAAATAAAATATTTATTATGTTGGATGAAATTAATTGTTATGGAAAAATAAAGAAGGGAGGTTTTCTTTTTAACTCAATGATCTCTTGAATAGACAACTATGAAACCCTTCAGCGAGCCAGAAGAAGAAGATGTAAATGGGGCTAGGGAACAAAGAATTCTGTAGGATTGGAACTCTGGGTGAGGCCTGTGGCCAGGGAGTAAGGAAGCAGCCTGAGGATATAGAGCATCATGGTTTCTCTGTGCAACTCTGATAACAAGGAAGTTATAGGCAGGACACACTGCATGGAGCGTTGTATCACTGGGATAAACAATTGCTGTTAACTCAGCTTTACTCTACAAACAGATACCATGAAGTACACCCTACAGAAGCTGGCAATGTCTTCTATATATCTGAGATATAGCTGCCTGGTAACTTGAATTACAGTCTACCTTTGGGGGCTTGGTTCTAGGACCCCTAAGGATGCTCAAATCTCTTATATAAAATGGTGTAGTGTTTACATATAACCTACACACATCATCTCTAGATTACTTGTAATACCTAATGCAATGTAAATGCTATGTAAACAGTTGTCATACTGTGTTGTTCAGGTAATAATGACAAGACAAAAAAGTCTGTACATTTTTAATACAGACGCAACCGTCATAGGCCTAACTGCATAACACATGTCAATAATAATGTAATATTTTTTTCCCGAATATTTTTGATCCGTGGCTGGTTGAATCTGCAGATGTGGAACCTCAGATAGGGAGGGCTAACTGTACTCTTCATTCTTACAAGCAGTACACAAGCTACAGAACTGAATGAGATACAGAAAAGCAACCATTTATTCTCCAAGGAAATTTCAGAAAGTATATGCTGCACAGAGCTTTATGTTCCTTCTCTATGTCAGGGACAAATACTGGAAAGTGAGCCTTCATTTCCAAGTAGGATATTCGAACCGTCATTAACCAGGGGAAGAATTTGGAAAGTCTAAAGAAGGATCCTGGCCAAGAGAGCTCAGGGGGAGAATTCTCCTATGGTAAATATCGGAATGAAATTAGGTGGAGATGAAAGATCTTTCAGAGAATCAGACAGCAGATGTCAGTTATTGATGACTAGCTTGATATAGACATCTAAAAATGAAGATCTCTAAATAAGACTTCACTTAAGCTGGACAGGTATTTAATCCCAGAATCACAGAGCTAAATGGTCTCAACAAAGTTAGATGGTCAATGCTCATGACATCAAATGCAAAGTGTGGGTACCCAGAAATAGAAAAATACAAATATTAAAGTTTACGCTGTTAGACCACTGGGTAGACCACTCTTACTGAAGGGTTCATTCATTTCAATTAGTTACAAGCGCTCACAAATTATCTATGCCAGGTACTTGGCTAGATGTTAGAAATACAAACATGAGCAAAATGTGACCTGGGGCTTGCTCTCATAGAGTTTATAGTTACGACTATAACTAACATGAGCTAATAAGAAAAACTCATTTGCATAGACCTGGAGGACAGACATGGTCAGGGAAGTGAGGCTTGGGCTGAGAATTGCAGGCTAAGGGTGGAAAGATTGAGCAGGAGAGTGAGCATTCAAGGTTTTGTAGTCCCTGGAGGATTTTGATCTTCATTTGAAGATCACTTGGAAAACAATTGCAGGTTTTTAAGTTGGAGGTTTAAATATTGAAAAGACTGCTCGGGATTCTGATGGAGAACAGGTTGTAGATGGACAAGAGAAGCTTCAGAGATACCATTTAGGAGGCTATTGTAGCAAGTTCCAGGCAAGAGACAATAACTTTGATCCAGAAATTGTCCACTTACTCGCCTAAAAAGCTGCATTGCTTTTTTAAAATGAACTTTATAATAAGCCTTTTTCCTTAAGTTTCCATCTACTTTCCCCCCCACCCCCATCTCCTTTTAAAAACTTCATTTATAAGGACACCCAGCCTGTACAACTGTGAGGTCACAGCCCCCAAAACACAGATAACCAAATTTTTAAAAATGTCTTTGCCGCCCTTTTTACTGATTCCAACAGGTGATTTCTACAAGCATCCAAACATTCAATGAAGTCATCTCAGGCTAGTATGTGTCCCTTGACCATTATTTTTATTGCTTTAAATGGAATAATTGAGAAAATGTACCACAATATAAGAGATTTTCTATGAACTTAAATGGAAAGAGGTTTGTCCTTTTTTGAGCATTCTTTTTTAAAATCTCGCTTTATATTCAGTCATATACAGCACCAGCTAATAATGGATACTGTAAGAACTGGGGATGCAATGGTGAAAAATACATAGACCCTACTCTCACAGAGATTATATTCTAGAAGGGGAGGCAAGTGGAGTAAAGTGTAATAAGTACTATAACATAAGTAGCACAAAAGACTAAGAAGACATGAGAATGCAATACAGTATCTTAGACTGGATCGTGGAACAACAACAACAACAAAAGAACTTTAGAGGAAAAACTAATAAAATGCAAATGAAGTCTGTAGTTTAGTTAATAGTATGTATCACATCTAGGTTCACGTTTTAGTGTTGACAAATGTACCACAGTTATATAAAATGCTAAAATCAGAGGAAGCTGGGTGAAGCGTATACGGAAATTCTATACTATCCTTGCAGCTCTTCTGTTGATCTAAAATTATTCCAAAACAAAAAATTTGCTTAGAAGAAAGAGGACAGGAGGAGGAAGTGGAGAAGAAGGCGATCAGGGCGACACTCAACCTAATTTAGGGGTCAAGGAAGGCTTTCAGGGAAAATAATGTTTAAGCTGAGAACTGAAGGACAAACAGATGTTAACAAGATAGAGATATAGGAAGAGGTGTTCAGAAATGTTTGTAAAATGTTTAAAGGGCCAGAAGCAAGAGAAAGCATGACAAATTCTAGGATAAATAAAATTCAGTATGGCTGGAGCTTATAATAGAGTGGGGGAATGATAAGGAGAGGAGTGGTGGAAGATAAAGCTAGAATGGGAGGACACAAATGACCTTAAAAGTCACGTTGAGAAGTTTGTATTCTAGGGCAATTCCAAGAGGAAATTAAAATGAGTAATAAATATATTTTAACTTCTTTTACTAGCAGTCAAGTAAATGGAAATTAAGGTAATTGAAAAATATTTTAACTTATTTAATTACTAAATATTTTTAAATGATATTTTTTGCTGCTGAGCGTATAAACAGGGAGTTTCTTACCCTCTGCTGGTAATAGCAATCTTTCTGGAAAGATATTTGGCAATTTAAATACAAAGGTCCAGAAATGTTCATATCCCTTTATCCTTTCAGTTTTACTTCTGTGATGTTATTTTAAGCAACTAATTAGGAATACATTTAAAACACACAATACGAAAAGATGTTTCTCATCATTATTTGAAACAACACATAATTTTAAACAATCAGGTTGCATAAATAGGAACATAATTAAATAAGCAATTATGTTTCCAAGCATTATAAATAACATTTACAAAAAAATTTAGAATTTTAATGACACAGATTATAAATATAGATGTATATTATATATGTGTATGAATATAACATGTATATGTATATGTATATATAATCAGTATGTATGTGTGCATTAATATCTGTCGACAGAACCAGTTACATGATTTGCAGGGCCCCGTGCAAAATGAAAATGGAGGCCCTCTTGTTCAAAACTTATTAATAATTCCAAGACAAGAACAGTAGAGCCTTCTACCAAGCATTGGGCCCTTCTGAATATGAGTTAGTGTGACTAATCAGGTCCCATGCCCTTGAAATTGGCCCTGACTGTAGGAAAAAAACTGAAAGGATATATTCCAAAAATGCCAATTGTGACTATCTTTGAATTTTAGGATTAACGATGATTTTTATTTCATGCGTTTCATAAATTTTCACAAGAGGTATATACTACTTTTGTAATTAGTGAAAAAATTATAGTATGTCTTTTAAAAAGACCCGAATTATACTGAAAGCAGCACTACAATGAATTGCATTATATTTTGGCTTTAGGCTCTTTAAAATATCCATTTGGGGCCACTGGGAACAACAGATATTCTTTTTAAAGATTCTATACTATGTTTTAAAGTCACTGTAGAGAATATAGCAGCATATAAAAATGAAACCAGTTCTCTGCTAAGTCCAAAAAGCAAGCCAAGCTGAACCACAAAGATCACATTTCCATCTATTTTTGTCCCATATAGAATTAGCTTTGGTTGGACACTGAACACTTGCTTGAATGGTGGAATGCTGCAAATGTCTCCTCCAGTGTCCTTAGACCTACATTCATATAATTGACAGCCCACACTGGCAAGAGGATGGAAGATGTGCAGGAGGCCTATTGCATCTCGAGCACTTAATAGTTCAGTGAAGGATGTAGCAATACATTTTTTTTTTTTTAATTGGAGAAAGGTTGCATCTGGAAGACAATAGAAGACACCTGAAGTGAGAGAGCATTGAGTGAGTTAAAAATTATACAGAAGGTATCTGCAATGCATTCTTTTAGAAGTTACATAGAGAAGCCTGAACAAGTTGAGTCATTAAGTGACTTATAACGAGCCATTTTGGCACGAATGGAGTACAAAAGCCAAGGCAAATCACTTAATCCCTTTAGTTCTCTAGCAGACAATCTGTCTAGGTACAAAGAATTGTCTCTGCAGACCTCTTGGGTGCAGGCTTCATATTTTGGTGTTGTTCTCTACTGTACTGCACACTCAATTAATCCCCCCTTCCCTTGTGCAATTTCAAACAGAAGGAATATAAACAAAGAAACAGAACAATGATTAGTAATTTGCCATCCCTTTCTCTCTCCCATCTTCTGTTAATGGTGCATCCTGAGAAAAGCCTTTCTTCAGAGAACCTACTGAGGAGGTAGGGATGCAACTGAAGAAGCCAAAAAAGGGCCACTTGCTCTACTTTGGAAAGGGAAAGAGACATAAAGGGGACGATCTTGGAGAGAAAGAAGAGGAGGAGGAGAGGAATTACGAATGTCAAAGACAGGGAGGGAGGATGAAGAGATGTGAGGAAGAGAAAAGTGAAAAAAATGTGAGGCTGATGTTTGAGAAACTTTGGGGAGAGAGAAATTTTCCAGTAGGTATTTAAAAGGGGGGCTAGTGATGTGTTACATAACCACCTCTCTATTTCCCTTGAAACCTTCATTAAAAAATCACTACTCGCCAATATTGTTGCAGTGGGATTTCTGTTTGGATGTGATGACATTTGAGAGTGACCTCTGTGGGGAGTTAGAAAGGGCCAAAGAATGCCAGATATGTTCATGTTACAGGTTGGAGAGAGAAAAAGAAACTCCTTTCCTTCATGTGTATTTTTTAGAAGTGTAGGGGACGAAAAGGTTTTCCTC
The DNA here is from genome assembly GCF_057876585.1 of Rhinolophus sinicus. NCBI lineage: Eukaryota > Metazoa > Chordata > Mammalia > Chiroptera > Rhinolophidae > Rhinolophus > Rhinolophus sinicus. The sequence continues at coordinate 29,089,197 of NC_142512.1, forward strand.
TTAGAGTTCCTGGCTGGGTCTGAAAATTAAACTAACAAAGACAGATTAACAGGACAAAAGCATACAAATTTATTTAAGCTTTATGTAACATGGGAGACTTCATAAGGAAATGAACAACCAAAGAAACAGTTAGACCTGAGTGAATTTATGTGAGGTTTGAGGAAGAGCGGGCAGTCGTATAGAAATATGATTAGTTAAGGAGTTTGATCTAAGTGTAGTAAATTGGTGAAACTTAGTAAGTAAGGCCTGTTTGTTTGAATTCTTCTTGGCATCCCTTCATCTTCAGATGTTATAAGAATGCTATTTTCCTCCTGGTATGAGGAGGGCACCTCTCGCCTGAGTGATGACTCGTTTCAGCCCCCAAGAGGGAGGTGAAGGTCAGAGTAAACTTATTGCTTCTGCTGTTTTCTCACACTTCATTAGCTTAAAATATTCCATATACCAAGGTGCCATCTTTTGAGGTAGCATGTCCTGAATTCCATCACAAGCAAAGAGGAGGATCACACTATTTTTTGTATCTAGTCTGTAAATGTGCACACATTTAAATTGTACTCATTCACTGATTACTTATTAATTTAACAAATATCACGGCAGCTCCTACTATTTGCCAGATACTGTGCTAATTGTTCTTGGGGATAAGCACCCAGTAATACAAACCTGCGCCCTATTCGAGCTCACAGCTTAATAGCTTATGGTCAAGTATAAGGAAAAGACCCAAAACAAGTTATGAACAAATAGAGCACGTAAAGGTACTATAAGATGGTATTTTTGTTTTTTTTTGTTTTTTGTTTTTTTTTTTAAAAAGCAAAACTTTTCAGACAATTTAATTAGAAGCACATTGTAGTTTTATTACAATCTGACTACAAGGGAAAGGCTTTTAGGAGACCAAAGATTGACTCTTGGAAGAAATATTTTATAAGAAATCATGGCGCCCACCTGCGTGGATTATATGTTGAAATAATATTATTTTGGGTATAATGGGTACATTATTAAAATTGAAAAAAAAAGAAATATTTTATAGGAAAATAGAAAAGTTAATTGTTTTTTTAGATTGCATATAAAATAATGCTTATTTAAGGTCACTCTAGTCAGTTAAATGGAGGGGGTGATTGGTTTTCCCAGGATAAATCCTAATCCAGTTAAATTTCAGAAAACTTCCCAAGCATTTTACCAGGAATGCTAATTTCTTCCCAGTCCAGGTTTGGGACAATTTTTCTCTTACAGTGTATTTTTAAAAGACATTTTCTCTGGGTGGTGAACACACAATGGGATTTATAGATGATGTAATACAGAATTGTACACCTGAAATCATGTAATTTTACTAACAATGGTCACCCCAATAAATTTTTTTAAAAAATTAAAAAAAAAAAGACATTTCAAAGTCTTTCTTTTCAACTTTTAGATGTAAATATATTCTATTTTCTTATGTAAGTCTATATTTAAAACATAGTGATCACTTCTTTTTGTTGTGAAATAAGCAGCTGAGATGGAGATCACAATGGGAGTCCTTGTTTAATAGAACTGGCAGGGAAGACATCTCTGAGGAGTTAATATTTAAGTTGAGGAAGTCAAGTTTTTGAGGTCTAAAGAAAGACAAAAATCTAGTCAAGTGAGATGAGAGGGAAAAGCATTCCATTTGGGGAAACAGCTTGTGTGAAGGCTCTGAGAAAGGAGAGTAACTCTGTAGATGGCATTACCTGAGGAAGGAAATGTAGAAGGTTTCCTTCTAATTCAATTCAGAAAGTTGAAAGATGGGCTCTGATTGGTTCTGAGCCATATGCCAACCCTGTGGGTAAGGTACTATAAATAATAAGGGAGGAACTAGGGTGAGATGCTAAGACCACAGGAAAGGAGATGGGAACCCAAGACTCAGGGTGACTCCTCTTCACGTTCCCACAGAAGAAAGACTTTTGTAGAAATTGATTCCCTAAGGGCACCATCATTTTCTGCACCATCAGGTAAGACTGACTTATATAATCAGTGACATCAGGGCAAGCCATTGGAAACAGGAGCACTGCACTGAAAAAGGGAATCCAGAGGCTTATACCATCAAATATGGTTGATATGCTCTCTGCTCTGCTGGTGACAGGGTTTATGAGGCAGGTCCTGAACCCAAGTACTGCTGACTGAGGGTGTGTCTTCCTTGCAGATCCAACTCTTAAAGATGGGTTGGAAGGATGAGATAAGAGAGGAATTAGGAGGAGCCCTAATTTAGCCTCAGGCTAAAGCAAGTTTCAATGCAATTTACACAGAACTGGTCCCTAGATCTGCTTCCCAAAGGTTTAAAAGTTGAAGAGTGAGATAGTGGAGAGGATAGCCCCCAGATCTCCAGCAGATTTTGGTTAGATATGTGATTGTCTTGAAATAGTGCTCTATTAGTCAGGACTCTTAATTATAAAGACAAAAATTCAACTCAGACTAGTTTAAGCAAAAAGCAATTTATTGCATCACATACTGGGAAGAACAGGAGTGTGTGTTAAATTAAAAGTTTCTGCCCCTCATTTCTCATCTCTTCTTGGTTTGATTTCATTCTCTGACTTCGCACCTTCATTCTTGGTGTTTTCAGCCTTACTCCACCACTTTGTGGGGAAGACAGCTCCACTATCCCCAGGCCTATAGCACAGCATAACAACCTCGCTTTTCTCTCCAAACTTGTATACATCAAATCCTAGGGAAGGTCTCTGGATGGCCATGCTTGGTCAGGTTCTAACCTCAGGACCAAACACACTACTCATAGGGAGGGGCTCAGATCCTGGTCATGGGTCCAGCCACTCAGGTCAAGGCTGTCAAGAGTTTTGTGACCCAAAGTCCTACGAAATGAGAGCAGTGCAAAAGAAGAGTAAAAATGACTACAATCTAGCCTGGCCTTCCTCTTCCAGCATTCAATTAAATTACTCTTCTTAAAGAGTAACTTTTTCATGAACTAAAATTCATAATTCTGAGAAAATGCAGCAGGACAAGAAATAATCTTGCTCTCCTCAGGCAGGTAGAGAAGGGAAAGAACTGGATGGAAGTGGGTTTCCCAGTGAGGTAAAGGAGGTATAAAGGGACAGAGAGAACTACAGATACTGGGCCTAGATTTACCTCCAGAAGGTACGGTAAGAGACAGCAGGCAACAATCCAAGAAAGCATGGGCCCAGCACAAAGTTGAAGTTCTCAGATGGTACATGTTGAATGCTTCCCTTCATAGATCTCCAAATACTGAGAGTCACCTATCTGTCAGGTAGGTATCTAGGCTGAGGTTATGGTGCATACCTTCAGTCCCTGGTATGATAAGAACAGGGACTGGTAAGAAGAAGGCAGGGCCCCCAGGTATAGAGACAGTTTCTAAGTTAGTGATTCAGGCACAGGGAACAGATGTCATTATGAGAACTGATTACCAGAAATTGTGGTCTTGGAGACAAGTCAGGAGCCCAGTTATTGGAGCAGGGGGTCAGAGCTGGTCTAGCAGTGAGTATGCTTTGTGTGCCAAGTCCCTGCATGACGAGTAAGAGAGTATCTTTTAGAGGTTAAGATTTATTTTAAGGACCAGATGGTTGGTATCTTTGGAGAGAAGGAGAATATAGAATTTGGGAGTCAGGCAGGTTCTGAAACAAACGATGAAAGATTATTAACTATGCAAGTTGAATAGAATGTGTCTTGATTAAATCAAGTCCCAGAGCTGCACTAAAGTACTTCAAGAGAGATTTTTTTTTTTTTTTTAAAGGAAGAGTCCACATCTGATTTGAAGCACCCATGGCTGTGAGAACATCATGACTAGTAAATATTAGGTACAATGTTGGACACATTTGGATAAGAATAATTTGAGATTTATATGCATGTCCAAGATGAGCCTCTCTGTGTGAAGTTGTGTGGATAAAAATGTGGCTTCAGTTTCAAAATGGAAACCTGGCACCATTTCCTTACAAACTAAAAATACAAGTGAATCATTTACACATCTAGAAACCAAGGATGTTATACCTCCAGTAATTTGGATAATGTTGTGGGTTGAATTTTGTTTTGTTTTTCCTTTTTAAAATACTAATTAAGCCATCCATCACTTCAAGGTGACAATTTTCTCAAGTATGCTCTTCTTAAAACTGTTGAATTTTGTTTAGTTTCCTATAGCAAGAAGAATTGTGACTCCCAGGGGAAACTCTCATGTAAGGGGCCATCTGTTACTATTTTAGGGGGTTGGGGGTGGAGGGAGCTGTGGAGGAGTCTTCTTCCGTCCTTTCCTTTTGAAAGCTATCACTCTCCCACTCCACAGGATTCTGACGGCCCTGTCAATTACATGGGCTTGTGAATCAGGCTGCCCAAGCAGAATATTTAATTCCCCTAGGCACACACTTGTCCGGGAAAGAGCAAGTGACATAATCTAAGTTCTTTCCAAAAAAATAATGAAAATGTTAGGGCATTTGGAATTGCTATCTGTGAAAATAATATAAGCCTGGGCTGTGGGTGGCTATCTTTGCTCCCATTGGAGAAATTCTGCCTGAAAGTGAAGCCACACAGAGGAAAACAAGAAAGAGGGAGAGATGTAAAGAGAAAAGTAGAAGGAGAGATTTAATGACATGATTTTCACTCTTAGATCCAGTTAAGTTTGAAGCAGGACCCATTCCTTGGACTTCCCATTTCCAAGAGCCCATGCATTCTCTTTGTTGCTTAAATTAGATTGAGTTAAGTTTTTATCATTTTATAATTGAAAGAGTCCGGACATTCAAAAATCAACAGTTCAGCCACATAGAGTTTGTGGCACTATCACTAGCCCTGGTCACTACATGAATACTGACCAGAGATAAGTGTTATTAGTTTTTACTTTATTGGACGGACATTTGAGAATCAATTTTTGTATTATGTCATTTTCACTGTTTGCCTCCATTTTCTATTTGTTGTTGCAATTGCACGCAGTGAGGGTACATAAAATAGACTGAATAGTTAATGGGTTCAATTTTAATTTAACACTAAGGAATTTTTATTAAGCCAATATCATTTTCTTTAAAGACTGTTCAAGAGTTTTATACCAGTCTAAGTGAAACGATCGCAAATTATGAAAGGAATTTTAGTTTTCAAGATTGTTACCTATATTAGGAGATGATGAATCATTTTCATCTTAAAGGTCAAACCCAGTGCGTCAGTTATAGCTACCAGGACTGCTGGGTTGAGCAGCATTTTGAGGTCCCATTCAGGGTCCATGGGAAGGGGACCCATGACCAAGTAGTGATTTTTGCCAAGGGGGGCAGGAAGAATTGGTGCCATCTCTCTGCCAGAAGCTGCTATCCATTTGAGAACTCACAGGCCCTACATTAGAACTTATAGATGGGAGAATAAAATAAAAGAAGGGAAAATTGTGCATGAGCTTAGAAAAGAAGCGTTTGGAGAGTAAAAAAGTAAGGAGCAATGAGAGGTAGAAAACTGACAAAAAGAAAAAGGGGTACGGTATTAATTTTGCTGTGTAAGGCTAGAAGAAAATTACAGGGGTTTTCAAAGTTTTCTAACCAGTGGAGTAGTTGGCAAAGGAGTATATTCTTAGGTACTATTATTTTAAAGGTATAATTCTTTCCTTTATCATAAAAGTGAATGAATATGTTCATTGTATATTTTCAGAAAATATAGAAAAAAATTTCTGACCTAAAACTCAGCCATTCTACAGGCAATTTGCATGAAAGTGTTTTTGAGAGGAAGTGGGCTGAAGCCAGTGAGGAAGCAGAGTAGTCAGATGGGGACAATAGCTGGTGGCTCCAGCATGCTAAAGCTTGCCAGTCAAAGGCCACCAACAATACAACTGTTGTCAAATATAGTTAGGTTTATAAGCTTGCTGCAAAGGGAAAATGCACACTCCAGGACCTGAGGGTGTCTAGGTTTAGAATCAGTTGGGAGAGTCTTATTAGGAGTTGGGCTTGTGCTGGTTGATTTGTGGGGGGAAGCAAGGGTTTGTCCTTGATTGAGTTCTGTCAAGAAGCAGGGGCAATTCAATGATTGGTTATCTTAATTTTTACCTAGCAGGCTAGAGTCACTCCTGTAGCTAGAACAGGGAAGTATTTGGTTACTTTCGTGGTGGTTTAATGTCCTTATTTCTGTCCATGTTCGGATATGATTATGGTGTGGTCCTGTTATTGTCTTGTTCTACTGTGGTCACAGAGTGACCTTGTGTAATTATTGTTACGCTGTGAAAACTATTTATCATCAATGGGGGACCAGGATGGTCAGCTATTACCTGCCAGCTATCAGCTGTCACAATGTTTGTTTGTTTTTTCTCCACTTTCTCATTCAGTTATTAATCTTGGATTCAGACTTGTACTCAAGTTTCCACATGGAACTCTATGAAACCCAGATGACAAAGTGTGACCAAGAGTGTGAAAGAGGGCTAGCCCCCTGTTTCGGTAGAGTTGCCATGCAGCACTTGGACAGTTTGCTGCTTCAGGGGCTCTCTTGTCCACTTGGGAGTATCCTCTCCAGGACTGGGGTCAGGGGTGAAAGAGAGCTGCTGCCCTCCAGTGGCTTTTCAGGTAAGTACGTCAGTGGCTGTACTCCAGCTCATGCAGCGACTTCCTGAAGATTTCCAGGGACAAACATCCCAGGCAGGGCAGGAGAAAAGGAGATTTGTTTGGGAACAAGAGACAACAAGAAGCAGTAAAATTGCATATATTACTGTTAATGTGACTGCATCAGTATTCTCAGCATGGTGAAACCTGGAAAAACAGGCTTTCAATGAGAACAATGAGATTTTATAATCAGAAGGTGTTTAAGATTGAATAAGAATTTAAACATAAAGGACCATGCAATGTATAAATGCAAAATAAAGATAAGGGGGTTAGAAAACTTTTTTATATCAAGGGTTATATAAATAAAGGTAAAATTTTACTTAAATTGAGGAGGTTGTTGAGAAAATGGAACCCTTGTGTATTGCCAGTGGGAAGGAAAAATGGTGCAGCTGCTGTGGAAGACTGTATGACAGTTCCTCAGAAAACTTAACTTAGAATTACCATATGATCCAGCAATTTCACATTTAGGTATCTACCCAAAAGAATCAAAAGCGGAGATCCAAATAGATCATTTTATACCCACATTCATAGCAGCATTATTCACAATTGCCAAAAAATAGAAACAATCCAAATGTCCATCAACAAATAAATGAATAAATACAATGTGGTATATACAAACAAAGGAATTCTTATTCAGTCTTAAAAAAGAAAGAAATACTGACACATGCTACAACATGGATGAACCTTGAGAACATTATGCTAAATGAAATAAGCCAGACGCTAAGGACAAATATTGTATGATACCATTTATAGGTAGTACCCAGAGTAGGCAAATTCATAGAGTTGGAAAGTATTAAAGAGGTGACCAGTGATGGGGGAAATGGGGAATGGGAAGTTATTGTTTAATGGGTATAGAATTTCTGTTTGGGATGATGAAAAAGTTCTGAAAATAGATAGTGGTGATGGTTATTCCACATTGTGAACATACTTAATATCTTTGAATTGTACATTTAAATACAGTTAAAATGGTAAATTTTACATCATGTATATTTTACCACAACAAAAAATTTTACCACAAAAAAATCTAGTAAAACGGACTCATTATTTTATCTAAAGAAATACGAAATATTTCTTTTGTTTGCTTTAAAATGTTTTTTTGAACCTTGTTGGCTGGTTTTTATTATGCAGTAAATACATTTAAAGGGTATTGCTTTTATATACTTTAAAATAGGGTTATAATTTAATGGCCTCAGGTATAAATTATTTGGATTTGTCCCATGGCCAGATGAAATTAAACTGAAGGCTGGAATTTTTCCACCCATCTTTTAGAGAAACAGCAATTTAAGGATTTTCTGCTTTTTTTTTATTTATTTACCAGGTAGTTTTTGGTATAGAGGGTAAACTTAAAGATACTGTAAGTCAGCTATTGCCAACTGAATTAATAGTTCATTTTGATTCCTGGTTACTATGTCCAACTTTGATTATAATTAGAGAAAATAAGATGATTCTAAATAGAAGTCTAAATAAAAGCATATTAAAAATTGGTTTCCAAAATCGCCCCAGAGTGGAAAATACTGTTTTACTGCTATTGAAGTTTGAAGTTTTTTCAAACACAAAGGGTGTGTTATAACAGGGGAAACTGATGCTTCCCAGAGTTCGAATCAGGAGCTCTGAACTCCAATTTACAGGGCTTTGTGTGAGTCTAACTGTGCCCAGTATGGTGCCTGGGACATGGTAGGTGGGCAGCAAATACGTGTGGAATGAGTGGATGATAAATTAATGTCACTTCCTCTCTCTCAACCTCAGTTTTGTCATCTGAATAAGGAGGCAGGTGGGTCTCAGTTCTGGGTGCACGTTACAATCTCCTGGGGGCCTTTTAAAACTACTGATGCTGCAGAGTGGAAAAGGAATGAATTTGGATACCTGTTACAACATGGGTGAAACTTGAAAACATTATGCTAAGTGAACTAAGCCAGACACATGGACAAATATTGTATGATACCACTTACATTCAGTCTTATAATAACTAAGTAGAAAAATCCTCTTTGGGCTTGAACAGAGACTATTTCAAGAAGGAGGCGATGGCTGCACCTGTCTTCCCCAACCTATGGCCTGTGAGACCTGCTTCTCTATCTATGTTCTCTCATTTTGATTCCCATGATCACATTTACTCCCAGCAAAGTGGCCAACAACCTTTTGCAGAATGCCAATGTCATTCATTCCTCTGTAACACACCACCAAGTCTTGTCTAAGGAAAATTTTAAATGAATTAATTTCAGTAAATAGAAATTGTGCATATACAATATTATAGCATAATAATATTATATGTAATATGCATGTATGCATATATAAATACCATGTAATTACCATATAAGTAATATATATTACATTTAATATAAATATGTAAAAACAATATAAACAATATAAAGACCAAGGCAATCTAAAACGCATCTCCTAAAATCTAAATTTCTTCACATGGCATTCCAGGATCTTCATAATCTGTCCCCCAACTTTCTCTCCAGCCTTGTCCTTTGCTATTTCCCTTTGTATCTTTTGTGCTCCAACGGTGTCTAATTGCTCTCAGCATCCTAAATAGGTCAGTGCTTGCTCAGACCTGCACACCTTGGAACATGAGTCCCCTTGCTGGGGGATGGAATGCCTCCTATCCTCATACCTCCTCTTCAGCTGTCACCTCCTTTCTGAAGCCATCCTTAACTCTTCCAGTCTGGGTAGACACCCCACCTTTGATCTCTCAAAGCATTTGGGCACATAAACTTTCCTGAATATAAGACTCAGCTGTGGTGTTTGTTAACTAATCCAGGATCTCAGCATTTCCATGGGAGAAGACTGGTAATCTGTATATTTAACAAGTCACCCACTTCCCATCTTCAGAAAAGTGTTGGAAACATCACTGTAACACTTCTCATGTTACCATTCTTTGAATTATCTGTCTTTCAATAGCCTCCGAATTGCATTTATTCATTACTGCATTCCCTGTCCCAAAATAGTGCCCAACTCATGGAAGGAAGCAAAATATGAATGGATAAAAAATCTAATGTATTTGTTTCTTATCATCAAAGTCTTAGAAACATTGGGAAAGCACTTTTCTGAGTTCTCTTATTCCACCATTACTATACTTTAGCCTTTGTTCAGTTGTTCTTAACTGGGTTTGTTCTTCCTTCCTAGCGCCTCAGCTAGTCACTTATTTCCCATTATTCTGATACTACACATCATCAAGGTCTTACTGATGCTATAATTAAGCCTCACTTTTCTCTGTATGAAGTGAGAATGTTAATAGTGCCTATCTCATAGGTTCTTGTGTGAGAAGTAAATGGAATAATATATGCAAAAAACTTAGCACAATGTCTAATATTAGGAAGTGTTAATAAATGAGGTAATAATAATGACAAAGACCAGTCAGACTCAGTAATTTTGGAGGTGTTATTGTCCTTGTGAAGCCCAAGTAAAAAAAAAAAAAAAAAGGAATTCACAATGTGATATTTTGAGCCGTTTCCTTGAAGGGTATACTTGAAGACTTAAAAAATCCTTTCTCCTATTGCCATATTTCAACATCCTTTCCAATTCAGCCTTTTCCCCCTTATCACTACAATAACCCACATTTCATGGCAAAAGATAGTATTATCAAGAGAGAGAAAAGGGTCGGCATACAAACTTTCTCCCAATTTGGGAGTTTATCCTTGGAGATTTTCTCTAAATATTTGTCTTTCAAGTTCTTAGCATCTTGTAATGTCTAATACCTGCCCATGAGCACTGATTTCTAAAGAACCAGGACGTTAGTCATCATGTTGGCACCCCCTCACTTGGAGATGTCCAGTATCAATACATCAATACCAAAATGTCATCCATTATGGGCAACTACAAAGGGTAAGATGATGGCCAAATATTCAGGATCCAAAGAAACTTGTTTATCATCTGTTGATTTTGTTTAAAAGACAAAGAAACAGAATGACAGAAGTCCATGTTGTTGTTTAATCATGAACAACAAAGGAGAAGTAATACTAACCCAAGAGATTTGGCTGCATGCCCAGGCTACTTAAGTGATAATCCAGAATAACTCTCCGACTGGTTGTCTCATCTCCCTTTAAACCTCCTCACTCAGTATATTTTTCCCCCTGCTAAAAGACCTATCTCCTTTAAAATATAATCTTTGCCTACTTTAAACCTACAAGATCCTTTAGGAGCTTCCTAGTTAACCTTTTGAGGTTAACACTTGGATCACAATGAATTTGCAGTTTTTTAAAGCCATGGCATTTGCTCTACCTAACTCTGTACCTAAAATTCAGATCAAGGCAATCTAGAGGAAGGTGCAGCTCTAGGGGGAGTGGTCTCACCAAACCTACCCATTTTAGGTCTATAGTAAAATGATACTTGAACTATAGAATCTACAATAAGAGCGAAGATACAAAAACAAAAACCAAAAAACAAAACCCCTCAAAACTATTACATTTTTATAGGAAGTAACCATACTACTAACCCTAATCTCAATGCATTATGGCCCTTATTCCATCTTGAGACACACTCGGATGCTTTTTGTTGGAAATGCAACCTACTAGCGACGTTTCTTTTTTTCTGACTCACTTCTCAAGTAAATGAAACCTCCGATGTCAAATGACTTATTTATCTGGAATAAATTTGCATGTCACTGTGTGGTCTGGTCCATGAGACATCTTCAGGTTTACAAAGTATTTATTGAATACCTACTGTGTGCTGGACATGGTTCTGGGTATATTCTCAAACATATTATTATCTATCTCTTTTTATGGATAAGGAAACAAAAACTTAGTGAGGTTAAAGCCCTTGCCAAATTTTCAACATAATTCAAAGTCTAGTGCTATACCATTACTTCCTGTACCAAATTATAAAAATGCAAGATATCATTGTACAAAGAGGAATTGAGAAATAAAAACTTTTTCTTGTTTTTTACAATTTTTCCATTCAAAAAAATATTTATTGAGGAATATTCATTGAGAACTTACCATACACTAGATACTAATGTAGGCACTAAGAATGCAGTAGTGAACAAAACAGAAATTTGCAGAGCTTACATTTAAATGGGAAGAGATAGAAAATAAATGTTAATTGATAATATGTAAGATAGCAGGTAGTGCTAAAAGGTCCACATTGCTCAATCCAATGATATATTTCCTGCCCTCATTTTTCTTGCCCCAATGATCAGCACGATTTGCATGTACCTTTTACACAGCGATCCCTTCCTCCTTAAAGCATTTTCTTCACTATATACAAAAGCAGCTACTTCAACAGCTGTTCCTTCTCCACCTTCTTTACTGGTTCCTCCTTATCTCTCTGACCTCTAAACATGGGAATGTTCCAGGACTCAGCCCTCATATCTCTTCTCTGTCTATATTCAGGTTTCATTCAGTCTCACAGCTTTAAACAACATCTATGCACCGATGACTCCCAAATTTTAGATACATGTATATCTCCTAGGCCTATATATATCTCTCCTAGGCCTCTCCCCTGAATGTCTTAGTGTCAGATCTTGGATATCTAATAGGCATCCCAGACTTAATAAAAAAGGACTGCCATTTTACCTGAAACTTTCAGTTGCTCAGGCCACTAACCTTAGAGTCATGTTTGGCTCCTCTCTTTCTCCTTCCCACATCCAATTTGTGAGGAAATTCTGTCTGCTCTACTTCTAAAATATATCCCATCTCTGTCCACTGCTTTCCATTTCCACTGCTACCACCCTGCCCTAGCCACCCTCACCTTTCACCTGGACTCCTGATTGGATTCCCTGCTTCTGCCCTTGCCCCCTGCATTCAACAACCAAATGAACTCTTTTAAAATATGTTAACCCATGTCATTTCTTTTCTTAAAACCCTCCAATGGATTCCCACCCTACATTAAATAAAACTGCCAAGTTCCAATGGCTGCCAAGGGCCTAGACGGTTTGAACCTGCTACTTTTCTGAGCTCACCTGCTACCCCCACTTCCTTGCTCAGCAGCACCCCACAGCTTTGGCCTCATTGCTCTGCAAGCAGACACCTGCCTCAGGGCATCTGACCTTGCAGTTCGCTCTTTCTGGAGCCCTCCTACTGCTTATCTCGTGGCTCACTCCCTCCTCATATCTTTGGCTTCTGCGCAAAGTCACATATCATTAAGGCCTTTCTTGAGTACCCTGTAAAACTTCCTTCCTCTTACCCAGCTTTATTTTTCCCCCCACAAAACTTATCGCTAACTGATAATGCGTCTACATATTGACTTTTTCCTTCTTCTTTTCTTCCCACAAGAATGTGAGTTCCAAATGTAAGTTGTAGGCCAACAGGGAGTTGCCTGTTTTATTCACTTCTATATACCCACTGGAACAATTGGCACACTGAAGGTACTTAACCCTGACTGAATGAATGAATGACTATCAGGAGTTATGTTCGAGTGACCCAGCACAAATGATCTAAAACCCAGCACAAATGATCTAAAAGAAGAAAGAGGGACGTATTGGCTTGCGGAACTAAAAAGTCCAGTAATATACTGGTTTCAGGCATATCTGGAGTCAAGGGCTTCAATGATGTTATCAGGACCACAGCTGTCTTGATGTCTCTGCTTTTCCTCCCTCTGTGCTGGCTTTGTTCTCAGGCATACTTTCATTTTACAGGAGGAAAATGGTGACCAGCAGTGGTGGGCTAATGTCCTTATAGTTCCAAGCAGAAAAAGAGAAGGCTTCTCATTCCCATCAATATAAAGTCCATTGGCCTGACATGCACGGTCTGGATGGGTCCCAAACCAATCACTGTGGCTGAGAATGCAACACTATGGTTACCTAGGTGCCAGTAGTCACACACAGCCCCTCCTGGAGCTGAGGGTGGAGCCAATTCCATGGAGGAAAATCATGATGCTGTTAGCTGACTAAAAGGCAGTGGATGCTGGGTCAGCAAATAATGACTATCCCTTATATTGCCCATTGCCTACATCGGGCAGTCCCTGAAATAGCCATACAGCAAACGCGTGGTGGTAGCAAGATTGTGGGAGAGACCCAGTCTAACTATAGGTGTGGCAATCCCTAAGAAAGTCGCCATCTGGCTTGGCTGACATGGATCAGCTACAATGTGTCTGCAGTGTTGGCAGTGCAGTCTAAGGGCGATGTGTCAGGATCCTCACCAGGTGACTCACAACTACATGAATACCTTCAATGTGAGGACAAAGACTGAATATCCAGGTTGTGGCTGTGGGTGGAAAAGGGGTGCTGTAATAAATCAGAAATTCCTAACTGGTCAGGTCATGGTGGATAGTCACGTCCCTAGCTTATAACTTCTTTAGTGAAAGGTTTTAAGCCAGGCCTGTCCATTATCTCAGTGAATCTAGGTTAACACACCTTTGAAATAAGCGTAACCACCCTCAAGAGAGCACATAACCTTGTTAATTACCCTGTAACCCAAACTTCGCCTTGCTTTCTCCCACCTTCATGTAATCTTCCCTAAATTCCCTCCTTAATCTCAAATGCATAAAAGAAACTGCAAAACTGTTATTCCCTGGAGCATTTTAGATCTTGCTTCCCAGCAACTGACATCAGTTTTAGCTTAAATAAAAATGTATAATCTTATAAAAATTCTCTCTACAGGTTGGGACGTTTCTTACTTCGATGGGGCTAATAAGTTATTGTTACTTTGAGCATAAAATAATTCCCAGCCTTAGTTTCCTTCTCAGTAAAATGCAAATAGTAATACCTACCTCATAGGGTTACTGTGAAGATTAAAGGAGGCATCCTAAGAAAATAGCTATTATAGTGCCTGGCAGAGAACAGTCACCTGATAAAAGTTAGTTTCCTTCCCTTGGATTTATGTATGCCACTAAACACCACTGTATTTTTATATAACATATGCCAGTCTTGTGTCTATGATATGCTAAGCAGCTAATAGTGACAGAGCACTCACTAATTACGGGACAATGGTCTAAATACTTTACATACAATAATTCATTGAAGCCTCCCCACAGCCCTTTGAGGAAGGACATACTATCCCTAGTGTAAGAGATGGAGCACAGAAAGGTCAAATAACTCACCCAAGATCCCACAGCTAGTTGTGGTAGAAGTAGGTATTGAACACAGGCATTCTGACTCCAGGGTTGATGCTCTAAACCACCATTGTGTACAGCCTCTTCCTCAGAACTTCTATTTCACCCACATGTAACTGTTTTATATCACCAACCAAAGGCTGCCACACAAATACTTCTAAATATGATGTGGTGACAGCCATGTAGCCCTTCCTATCTCCCTCCAAGAAAGAGCCTGCAGTTCAGCTACTAGGAGCATTTAGCTGAGAGCCTCCAGCTGCAGCACCTTCCTTCCGCTTTCGACCAGCTGTCTCTGGTAGCCCCCAGCCAATGTCAGCACAGCAGTGATGCTAGGGTCTGGTCATTTCTGCTCAATGCAGGTCCCCTTTCACAGGTAATCTTTGCTCTGGAGCTCTCTGTTGGCTTGGCTGAGTCTTTGTCGGGTCTGCACAGTGTTCTGACACTCTCCCTGCCCAATCTTCCTTCTTCACTTTTATCTTTCACAGATATTATCTGTTCCACCAATAGCATCACTTGCGTTCCTAACTCCTTCGCAGCATCTGCTTCCAGGAGTGGGCTGAGATAGCAGGTGGTAGGATGGGGTTTGAAGAGTGGACCGCAAACCACTTGGCTGGCAAAAGGGACCCCATCGAGGATGGTATGTGGGACATGGAGAGTTGGTGGCCCACAGTGGCAGCCCAGTTGCTAAAGCTTTCACTGGTGGTGACTTGGGAGAATGTTTCAGAGGAGGGAAATGCCCTGGCAGGTACAATAGTTCAGACTTTGAAAAGTATAGGAGGTTGGCTAGGGAGGAGAATGGGACAATACATACAAGGACAGTAAATTGCTTGGTTATTAGTAAGTTGCACTGATGTTCTATAGGATAATGAAAAACTGAGGACCATGAAGAAACAATTGAAAACTAAGTATGAAGGCTAGGGGGCCTCTTTGATAGCTTACAAAGAGGCCCTTATTCCTGAAGGGAGAGAGCAGAAAAAGCTGAAGACCAAACTCCAGATTTAATAATTAGAGTTGCAGAACTTCAAACATGATTGACTGCTTGGCTAGGTCAGTCTATTATGCCATGGTGAGGACCTGGGTATGTGAAACCTGGTCTACTGAGACTAGTAGAAATAACAGCAAAGGGCAAGTAAATTTAGAATGGATCATGGAGTAGGGAGAGAATGAGTACCAATTGTGGCCCCAAGACCAACTGCAGTGATGAGGACTGTAGTTTATCCCACTAACCTCCCCCTTCTAAGTTTCTCTGCAAGAAGAAAGGTCCACCGGAACCCTCAAGAAGCTGCTCCCCAAATGTGATGAGGATGTACAAGAGGGTGAACTGTGGCAGCCAGTAAGATGCACTGCTTGGATATCCCTTCAAGAAAGTACTTCCATCAAGCTCCAAGGAGAGCAATTAGCTGAGAGCCCCCAGCGGCAACATCTTCAGAATATCCTTCAGTTTTTCAGCTGAGGCCACACTTTTTCTGAATAACCCCTAGACCATAATTAAACATGGTTATTTAACTAGGGCCACGCTCTTTCTGCCCAACATGGATCTCCTCTCATTGGCCATCTTTGCTCTAGAGCTTCCCACTGAATTGCCAAAACTTTGTCAGATCTGCACTGTGTTCTGAGTCACTGCTTGTTCAATCCTGTTTCCTCCCCACTTTTCTTTCACAAGTGTCAGAGCCTCATCATGGTCCAAATGCTTTCCCTGTCCAACTCTGTTTCCTCCTCTTCTTTCACAGGCATTTTACAGCAATCAACTCCGTGTGCTCTTAACTCCATCTCAGTGTCTGCTTCCTGGAAGACACAGATGGTTACAAAAGATGATTTCCTCCCCGTGTGACTTTGGGCAAGTAACTTAAACTCTCTCAGCTTCAGTTTTCTCAGTATAAAATGAGGATATTATTTCCTCTCTTATGGAGTTGCTGGGAGGCTTAATATATAAAATACTTAAGATTTTTTAAATGAGAATTAAATGTGGGACTGCATATAAAATTTTAGCAGAAAACCTTGCACTTTTGGTAAACATTAGCTGTTATGCTAATGGAAGAGATAAGGTAAGCTATGAATGGAAATTCTTTTGCTTTCTTGAATCCTGGTGGGTATGTTCCTTTGTCTCGCAGTGGAGAATTATTATTTTCTCCCCATTACATTAATATCTTCATCTGCAATAAGGAAAGAAGCATTGATTATGCCAAATTAAGAAAGCAGAAAACACCCTCCACAACTAAGATTGAAAGGACAACAACTTGGGGGGAAAAAAAGGTCCTAGAAGTACACACTGTTCCCCAATAAAGTCCTGTTCCCCTTCCCCAATAAAATCTTAAAAAAAAAAAAAAAAAAGTAGAAAAAAACCCAAAGTACAAATAATAATAATGGTTTCTAGAAAGCTGATATATATATATATATATATATATATATATATATATATATATATATATATACATGTGACAATAAAAATTTGAGATGGAAATTGAACTGTGATTTTGTAACCAAATGTAAATCTACATGTTGAAACAAGAAAAACAGTAATTTTTCATGTCTAAAAACTCTATTACAAGGGTGGGTAATTAATTTATCCTCCTGCAACGAATTTCAAGGTAGCATGCACAGGTCTATTATCATGATACATTTCAGTTTTCCATAATATGTGGTTTCCTTTTTAAATCAAAATTTTTCTCATTCTCATGTATAAACATGCCCACATCTATTGGGGCTAAAATTTTCACGAATATGGAAAGAAGAATACCATCAGGAACTTTATTAAAAAGGTCAGAAGAATCTAACTCAGCAGAAACATAAAAAAATAAAATCAGCAGTCCAGTGGCTATAAACTACCTATGATGAGGTTTGTGCTGATTTTAAGTCACATCTGAACACAATTTATAGTACAAGACATTTATTAAAGTACTTATTATTTTCTCTGGTGAGTCCTTCAGCTAGTGGAATTTTAAAAGACATGTAATCACATAACATTTACTTAATTATATTCTCCTTTGGATTTTAAAGGAGAAACCAATCATTACAGTACACTAAGCCATTAGATTGAAATAACCATCCTTTAGGAGAGAAACTGACACCTTTTTATGTTTACGTTGGTAATTTTCTGACAGCCATGCCATTTTCTGCATCTGTTGCTTTTTAAATTAATTTTGAAGAAATTTCCTTACTATAAGTGGACAGTGTAAGGATGAAAAATTCCCATTCCATGAAAACATCCAGAGTACTTTATTTAACCTTTCCACCAAGAACTCACCCCCCAACTCAGATGAATTAGTTCACAAATTTCAATACACATGCTCTTTCCGGGAAAATTTTTAAAAAAATCTCTGCTGGTTTGTCAATTAGAACAAAAATGATTGCCTTTTCTGTGTCTTAGATATCATCCTAAATTTCTGTTTCAACCACAGTCTTAACAATCTCTTTGATGATTAGTTGAATATAAAATCATACAGACACACCTGGTCCAAAATAACAATTAAACACATTGCTCCCACCCTGCTCCTTTAAAAATACATTAAAGCTTCACATTATATAGTCTACACATTCCAGACCTAGTTATTAGTTGATATTTCACAAAACTAAAGCGACTGTCATGTCATGTAATGCTTCTTCCTCTTCCCCTGCTCCTTTCTGCAACCGTTTAGAAGCTCTTCCTATCCCTTTTATTTGCTTCCAACATTGCACACATTTTCTTCTCATGCTTAAAAATAAACGTCAAGTTCCTGATCTTTTGTTAAAGATTCATTGCCAAAGATGGCTTCACAGCAGGAAACTTTCTAGGGAGAGAGTTGGCTCACATTCCTGCTAAGAACGTAACTTGGGAATGATGGAAAAATAATTATAATCAATGTCAGAGAGCATATGGGTTTTTGAGATGCCTGCCAAATAGGGCCTGCATTAATCCTTTCCATCCACTATCAGTCGGTTGACTTTAGCTGACAAATTCCTCACATTTGGATAAATGAAAGCCCAAATCTTACACATATTTCTCCCACATCTGAGAGGTTTCTAAGAAAAATAGTAAATGCATTGCCTTTCTTAATCTTAGCTTCCATAAAATTAGTTATTGTGTTTTTGTATCTCTAAATGTGGTACTGCCTTATTTCTACTTTATCTGTTATCCTGACCCATTAAGGTTAGTCCACAGATAGTAAAAGAAATGAGACCATTTTAATATTATATACATTGGAGAGAAAAAAACACCCCACATTTTAAAAGTATTATGCTTTATGTTGATGTGTGTTTCAGCTTGATACACCCCAACAGTATGTGTCATTTCTAAAAGAATAATGCTGAACTGATTAAATGGAAGCAGAAACACCTGGTGCATATCGTGATGGAATAAGGTCCTGGGTGATTTAATTAAGGTCTTTCTTGTTACAAAGGGGCTTTCCAAGTATTTTTCCACTGAGCTTATATTTCACTTCACCATCCACCTGCTTTGCTTCTCTTGGAGTATGTGCCAGGTGGTATACAGTTCTTTTAATAGAGAACTTTCTGTCTGTGGAATCTCAGAATGCAGCAAAATCAGAAACAGATTTGAATTTTCTTTGAGGGCTTAGAGCAATTTGCCTTTTTTATACACAATGGAAGGATAAAAATCCAGCTTCTCTTAAACCGTCTTTCTAGTATTTTCTAAGCATAAATAAATCAATAAACGCAATAAACATATTGTATGCTTCTTATCACACAATGCAGAGAGTAGACAAAGGGGGACATTCTAATTAAATATTGGTAGTTCTTGTCTCCAATATTTAGAACATTTTAAACAAAGAGAAAAATGAATTGGAAGTGAGGTTGCTGTTTGCTACAATGGAGTTCCATTCAGAGATCTAGCACTTCATTAACAAAGATACATAAAATGGGCAGCTGCCTTTCTGTCCTAAAAACCCTGTATCCTATTGAGATACTCAATGTAGCTTGTCTGAGGATTCAAGTCATACTCTGAAATAAAGAGTTTTAGAGAGTAGTTGTATTAATAGTGTGATTCTCCCGGCCATGCAACCCAGCCCTAGCTCCTACTGTTACAGCTACAAAGATGAAATGGCTTTTTTGCTCCAAGCTGCATTATCAGCTTTTAGGAAGACTTGCATTTCACTTCTTATTTTACCCCAGCATACGTCTGTAGAACCTTACCCAAACTCCAAGATGACCAATATCCCTAAAATCAGCTGGCTGTAATTCTGTATGTGTAGAGTAAAATGAGTCAGAAATGGGCATTCGCACACAGCAACTGTTCAGAGCAGGAGGAAAACTGGAACTCAAAGACTTGAAGCCTTTTTGACTCAGGAAAAAAAAAAATCTAGCTGTATTTTCTCTTTAACTGGTTTGATAGAACTTAGAAATCTAATTTGACAAACACTGGTCTCATGTATTTTATGAGGATACTATGTATCATCAAAATGCTCCATAATTCAATTTATGAGGTGGTCAAATAAGATTATAGGAATTTTCTTTTCCTTAAGTAGGCCGTGCTGTGCTCATTAATAATAAAAACACCTCACCCACTCGTTCACTCCAACGCGCTAGTGAATTGTGTTCTCGGGTTTATTAGTAAGTTGTTTAGAAATCCAAATGGTTTTACTTTAGGCACAAGGGTATAAATGGTAGGTAAGTTCGAAACATAAATCCCAAATCTGATGGACCTCTGAGTCCTAGGAGCAAGTTCCATAGGAGCCTGAGTTTCAGCCGTTAGGAGTCACCATGTGTCCTGCTTACTCTCCTTTTATCAACTCCTCTGCGCTCTGGAAGGCGGGCTTCTTACAAAGAGATTTCATTCACCTGCAGTTGGCTTTAGCCAAGGAGGGGCATTGATCTAAGATAGGAGAGAGGATGAGGTATTTTGCTTCTGGCAGTGGCTGTGTCCTTCCAAGGCTACATCTCTAGCTGGGCAGCCCCTCCCCGACAGTGCCAGCTCTTACAGGGCTCAAGAGACACCACTCACTGCTCCTGGCCCTTAGTCTTAGGGGTATAACTGGCTCACTGCTCTTGCTGGTGTTTGGTATCTCAACATCCTGTGTTGGTTCTGTTAATCCTGCCCCTACATCCATTAATAAGCCCTTCATTAAATTTTGTCATTCGTACTGTGGGGACAGAACCCCAAAAAGCAGTTTCCAGGCTCTCGGCCTCACATAGACAGGTGCCTGGCTCAGGTAGTAAATGGCCATCAACTGTGATTGCATGGCCATCAGCTGTGGCTAGTTGGCTGTCAGCTGTAACCAGTGAGCCATTGGCCACTAATATAACTGCTGTGGCTACGCTAGCAGAGAAGAGAAGAGGAAAGAGAGAAAGAATGGGGGCTAGCAAGAAGATGGCGGCTGGGCTGGCAAGCGTGGATGGCGGTTTGCGGACAGTGTGGATCCAGCCTCCAGTGAGAGTATAGTGCTGCCAGAGAGAATATAGTGGTATGACTCCCCTACCTATGGCTCTGTGGGTGTTCCTTTTTGGCCTCACCATGTCCTGCATTCTTATGTGGGGAACGGGAGCAGAGACTCTGCATGACACCCTGCACGACAGTACCATCTAAGTGGAATTCCATCCATCCAGATCCTGAGAGAGTGAAGGAAGAAGAGGAAAAGAATTTCTTATTCCTTTCCAGCATGCAGAAGTCACTGGCAGAATTTCAGGCAGGATCATTCATGTATCTAACTATTAATTATGTTTCTCCTATATGCCACTCATTGTAAATAAACAGAGTTAATCCCTACCTTCAAGAAGTTTACTTTCCTAGTTGGGAAGACAAACTTAGTAAATACACAGATGCACAAACATAATTGTTATATGTTCTGGGAAGTATTAATGGGAAATAAACAGGGTGTACTGATAAAGTGTCATTGGTGCTGGAGAGCAATTTTGGGTAGGGTGGTCAGGGAAGGCCTCTAAGAAGGTGACATTTAACTAAGACCTCAAGGTTGAGAATGAAACAGTCACCATGCGAAGAGCTGGCAAAGGGCAAGTGTCATGCGAGGCGGCCTGCGGGGTCTCAGCTCCCTCTCCCCACATAAGAATTCAGGACATGGTGAGGCCAAAAAGGAACACCCATGGAGCCATAGATGGGGGAGTCATACCATTATGTTCTCGCTGGTGGCATCCGCCTCTTGCAATCTGCGCTTGCTAGCTCAGCCACCATCTTCTTGCTAGCCCCCATTTTTTGCTAGCATAGCCACAGCAGTTATATTAGTGGCCAATGGCTCACTGGTTACAGCTGATGGCCAACTAGCCACAGCTGATGACCATCCAATCACAGTTGATGGCCATTTACTACCTGAGCCAGCACCTTTCCATGTGAGGCTGAGAGCCTGGAAACGGCACTCCTGGCTCTGTCCCCACAACGAGGGTAATGTGTTTCAGGCAGAAGGAGCTGAAAGTGAAAAAGGTTTAGAGTTGGGAAAAGAGATTGGTGGGAAAACCAAGACCTATGGCAGCTGTTTGACTTGGAGGAAACGAAAGACAGATATTTGCAAGATGTACAGAGAGGTGAAAGAAGAAAAGTGTAACTGGAGTAGGGGCCAGGTGGAGAGTCGTGCGAGATGAGGCTGGGTAGGGCCCTCCAGGCCAGGGTGATGAGCATGGGTTTTATTCCGAGAATAACGGGAAGCCATGAAGAGTTTTAAAGAGCAAAGGGATATGAATTGATCTATCTTTTTCAAAGATCACTCTAGTTGATCTATGGAGAAGGGCTTCAGGGAAAAACAAGTGGAATCAGGGGAAAGAGTTAGAATGCTGTTAAAATAATCCAGGCACAAAATGGCTACATTTTCTTCTAAAGTGACAGGAGTGGAAATGAAGAGAAGCAGACCACTTGGAGTTTTTTGCCGAAGGGAGAGCTGACAGGATTAAACATGGGGGAGGAATGGGAAAGGGAAGAATCAAGGGTGACTCCCAGGTTTCCAGCTTGGGCCACTGATTAGGTGGTGGAGCTATTTATGGGACGAGGAAGACTCGATGGAAAGAGTGACAAGATGAAGATGTCTACGAATCATCCACAGGAAAAGGTCAAGCAGGCCGATGGCTATTAGCGCCGGAGGTTCAGGGGACAGATTTGAGCTGAAGGCTCTTTCTTCTAGTCTCTTAGTGGTCAAGCTGGTTTCTCAGGCCAACCTGGCTTAGGCTGAAAGGGATCTCCACGAGGCCTGCGTGTACTCACGAGAACTCTACCTAGGGTTCAGCTGTGAAGCTCCAGTTAGTGAAAAATATTTCTATACGTCACTTTGTCATTAGTGCACATATTTTCTTTGAAGACCTCAAAGAAAAAAATGGCTAGTTGAAAGCAGGATTTGCAAATTCCTAGGTCCCTGACTAAATACCATCATAATCTTGCTTCTAGAGTCCCAATTTCCACATGACTTAATGGTATATTTAAAGCACAGCCGCCAGGCGAGTCCAGTTTGGCTGGCATACAATAATGTCCTTATGGGGAGACTTATACCCATAGGAAGAGATAAGGTTCCAAGGCTTTTCATCTCAGTTGTCATGGCAACAGCAGCAGAGCTCTGGAGGTAGTAGGAAGGAGGCAGAGGGGGTAGAGAGGAGAAATCTGAAGCTGTGGTGGCTGTTAGTTTTTGGAAGATAATTAAAGACAGATATTTGCAAGCTGCATGAAGAACACACCCTGTCAATCCAGGGAAGTTATAAATACACAGTTTGTAAATGGACAATTTGTTCATTTTAAGACCAGAGATACACATGACAGCTTTATCAGACTTGGGCACTAGGTGCACGCCATGCATTTGTTCTATTCATTGTGCCCGTTGCACTATCTGGGGCTCCAGGTACTTGAATGAATGAACTAAGAAGGTCTCAAAAGAAGAATCACTACTCTACTTCTTTGATATGGGTTCCGAAGTTGCTAGGTAAACACATCCTTTTGGGGGAAAATTCTACTTTACATCCAAATCACATTCATATTGTGGTCAGGGATTACAGATGACAAACCTGAAAGGAAGACTCACCTCAAACCAAAAGACTTAAGTCAGGAAATCTCACTCTCTGAGGTTGATACTGACAATTACTCATGAACCATGGATGGGATGTTATACAACTATATACTTCCCATGAGGATACATTGTAATAATAGGCTTTGGGTTAGATACTTGAGGTGATTAAATATCCTCTACAAACTGAGGATACTTGATGTATTGAAAGTTGTGCAAGTGAGGAAAGGTGTATTAATAAATAGAAACCAACGGTCAGGGACTCTGTCAACCCCAAAACACGAGGAGACCTGGGAAATGGAAATTTGTTCAAGGGAGTGTAGTATATCTGGTTCTCATAAATATTCAGACATCCCAAAGGGAAAATCCCCAGTGATGTGGACCCTTCAGTAGCCTATGTAAAATATCCCTCCAGACCTTTTCATTTATCTTGGCTCTAATTCTATGCTCACCAAGCAGCCAATATATTAGTCACTAATTCTGTTTCCTTTCCATGCTGAAGAGAGTACCCTGGATAAGAAACATGTAAGTCTGATAACTGGAAAAGTATATTCCCCTTCCAAATTGCACCGGAAATCAAATTCAAACTCCTTACCAAAAATCCCTCAGCCCTCATGGTCTGGCCCCTGGTGATCTCTCTGACCTCAGGTCCTGTCACTCTCTGCCCTTGCTCTAGGCTGTAGTCAAACTGGCCTTCTTTTCATTCCAGGAACACCCCAAACTTTTTCCCATGTTACAATCTCCACAGTTCCAGTTTTACCTGCCAGCAATGCTCTTCCCCCAGACCTCTCCAGGGCTTGTTACTTGTTACCAGTCAGGTCTCAGCTGAAATGTCACCTCCCCACACAAGCCTTGCCCAATTTCTGTGCCTATTGTAGCAAGCCTTCTTTTTGTATGGAAACATTCTCCCCAGTCACTATATACCCCTTAGCCTGTTTTATCACTATCTAATAACTTATTTACTTGCTTATTATCTGCTCCCTAAATGGGAATAAAAATCTAGCACAGCTACAGCGCCAGCACTTATCACAGAGTCAATACTCAATATTTGTTAAATGAGTTGACTGTGGGGAAAATGAAGTATGAGTGGATCTAGACTCAAGAGAGGAGATACAAATAGGGAGAGCAGATATGAGGTAAGTGGAACCTTCCCTTATACCCACGCTGTTTGTCCTTCGAAGCACCATCACACTACCAGTCATTGCATATATTTCATTTTGGTTTTTGTATATTCCTTTGCCCCCACTTTAGACCATGAACAACTTGGGGACAAGGGCCTTGTTCCTGTTGGCATCCCCAATGTCCAAATAAAAGTTTATAGGATCCCTTAATACCCTGCTGATGGAAATGGGCAGCTCAGAGAAAAATGAGAGAGTTTCTGTTGGGTGAGCTTGGCTTAACTGGTTGGGTAACTGCCTGCCAGAATAAGCAGTTTTTACAAGAAAACAAAAAAAGTGTGTGTGGGTAGTGGCAGGGCCAAAACATGGCCTAGAGTGAGTCCTCCCTCCTCTGTAGTCTCCATCAGCACCCACAAGTAACCCCCAAAAAGATTCCAGGTAATTCCTCAACAAGATTGCTGCCCTAAGGTCTTCCTGCCTAGAAATGCTAGCACCACCTCTGGACATGGAAGTCAGAGGGAAGGAAACAGCTCCCACTTGACAAAAGTCCAAAAAGGGACTTGTGAAAACAGCCCCGCTCAAAGTAAGGGTGCACCAAGGAGGCACCAGTAAGGACCAGCGTTCAACAGGGAGTGACGGGAAAGAACTGTTTAATGTTTTAAACATTGCCAAGCTGAATAACATGAGACAGAACTTGTTATTTAGCTCAACTATATATAGTTTGCATCCTGGAATTTGCTCATACTATATATAGTAGAGTTGTATTTATGCACTCAAACTGGTTATGTGTGCTGGACCGAAGTGTTCCAGGCGTGTCAGAAGTGAAGAGGAAATGGAAATCTTCCACGGACCTATGGACATATTCTTTACGCCCACTGCCATTCTCACTAATCCGTGGTGGCGGCAGAAATCTAATTGAGACCAGCCACGGAATAAGAGTAGAACCTCTCCTGGAAAGAATGCCTCCTTTCAGTCTTTTCCTTGTGGAGTATTTATTTATTTAAACACTGGCTGTGGTCATGGTTCAGAAATAATACATATTAAAAGAGAGTTTAAAGCCCCAAATAATTATCTGGCTTTTTGACAAAAGAATGACACAAAAATAGTTTATTGTCTAACTCAAGAAAAACAGTTCTATTAAACTGCTCATCATTAAGTGGTTCATAAATTTCCGTCTTTGGGATATAAGCGGTTTTTATTTAACTTCTGCTCTTTCTTGACTCAAATAGCAATGTTTCTGACCTGCTTTGAAAAGAAAAACGTTCTCCTAGTAGCCTATTTCAGGCTGAGAAACTCATTTTGATTCAGGAGTCTCAAATCTCTTTTAAAAAGCTACTTTGGGTCATCTCCCCCAAACCTGAGATATCTAGAGCAAATGAGCACTAACAGTAAGATCCCTATGGGATAGGAGTGTCTTTCAGAGGAGGTAGTGTGGTAAATACTTAGTGTTTTTACTGTCCATTCAGCATTGAACATCCCTTCCTGACAATGTAAGTCCCAGTGTCACTTTGGGGGGGTCATTCCTCTTCTTCTCTCTACCCTAAGCACTTCAGATAAACCTCACTTGACTGCCTGTTCCCTCAGTGGAGTATGTGACCTAGGCTAAGCCAATGATGGCATGCTCTGTCTTTGGTTACAGTGATTGGTTGGGAGGTGAGCACATGATTCAAAACAGGCCAATAAAAACCCTTCAGACTTGATTCTGGGACTTTTATTGGAGCTAGTAGAGGAAAAGTGGGTCTTTCTTTTGTAACTGGTTGGTGTGGTGTTGATAGCCTGTAGCTGCCAGGGACCACTGGCAACTACAGAACAGAAGTAACTCTGAGGAAGTAGAGTGGAGGACTGGATCCCAGTGTTCTCTAATTTAATGCCTGAGTCAAACTGTTCCTGAAAGTCTGTGCCTGGACTTTTTGGCTTATCTCAATCAATTCTTTTTTTTTTTTTTCCCCCATAGGTCAGTTTGGGTTGGGTTTTCGGAAACCTACATCAAATGTAGGTAGAGCCTGCAGAAAATGCAGTACTTGAGCAAGACAGGGGAGCAAGTTTAGGATTTGTCAGGCTGGTGGAAGCAAGTAGAGAGAGGATCTACCTAGAAAGACTTAAAGATAACTTTACAGATCCCAACCTACTGACTGGGAATCCTGATCTGCCAAGTAATTTTTACTTTAATTTTGTATTTCATGATTCAAAAGTCAACACTAAATAAAAAGGTATACACAAATAGACTCTACTCCTTTCCTTGCCCTCACCCCCAGCTCTTTTACTTCATGGGAAACAATTTTTATTTTTTTGTTTGTTTACTCTTCCAGTGTTTCTTTATGCAAATATAATCAAATAGGAATATATATTTATTCTCCTTTTTTGTTACACAAAATATAGGATGCTTGGCTCTGTTCTACATGCATTTATTTCTTCAATCTATATTCATCTAAAGAGTGCCTGTCTTAGGAATTCTATAGTGCCTTTGCTTATTCCTGGTTGCTCTCCACATAATATTTGAAATGGCTCAGAGTCTTATTTAGTATATCCTATACTAAAGCAGACTTCTCTGCTTTGTTACCCTGGAGACATCTTGGTTGAATACTGGAGAATCCTATTTCACCAGAACAGGAGAATGCAAATCAAGGAGCTAAAATGAGGGTCCGACTCTAAAGAAACAAATCTGGAAAGTCTAATCTGAATACTGATAAGCAGAGACTATTGTAGAGAATAGCTATGAAAATAAAAATGCCAAGAAGTCTAAATTTTTAGGTGAAAAGGAAGTTAGCATTGACAGGTACATAGGTTAATACCCCAGAAAGAAAAGTGTATATTGCCACCAAACGATTCAGGGTTTTGAATAAATGTCAAACTCATCCTCAGGGTTGGGCAAAAATCTCTGATCAAAGTAACACACTGACCCATGTGCTCTTAACATTCACAGATATCTTACCAACTCTTTCAACAGACAGTGGCTCAAACAGAGCTTTGATGGAGGCCTGAGAGCTTCAAAACTCAGACCTGAAAACACGGGATAATTCACTTGGGGTGATGTGAAAGAGAACATTTTCAAACTGAGTCTATACAGTGGAGAACTAATACTAACTTTTTTCTAAAAAATTATATTTAGCCTTCACTATGAGAGAAAATGTCTAAAAAACATGGATTTTAAGGAAACAATGGGTTGAAAATGAAAGGCAACCTACAGATACATTTTTAATTTCACTACAAAAATATCTGCTAACTCACCCAATTCTATTACTCATCTGGCACTTGGAAAGACTGAGCACAGTGCTTGGCACATTCTGGCTGCTGAATAAATAACCCTGTGTGGGTAAGTGAACCAATGAACATCTCTGCACAATGTATCCATCATTGTTTTCCCCTAATACCGAGAGTCGAACCACCATGTGCAGATGTTAATTTAATTCATTTGAGTACTTATGCAAAGGTTTCTTAGCTGTATCTGGTGGGGAAAACTATTATGTAGAAAGATTACCACTGGATCTCCTTTATCACTGGAAAAGGTTTTGGGTTACTTTTTCTTTTCTTATATTACAAAACTGCATATTTACACACCCCGTGAGGACTGATGTTTTCTCCGGATTGGTTAGATTTTAAATGGGTTACATAAACACATTTTCATTTTTATGGTTTCATGCAGGTCTTAATTAGAAGTAAATGAGCCAGGCATTCTATTATTTTATGCCTTAAATAATTAACATTTATTGCTTACTTTTCTTTTGATCTTCTAAAATTCCAATTGGTGAATTAGAAGAGTCATGAGAAAATTTTTTTAAAAAATTTTTAGATAAATATATTGGCCATTTATGTCTTACCAAGCCACAAACCCCAAGGAATAAATTAAAATTCAAAGCTTATTTCACAAAGAAAATAAGCCTTATAACAATATACTATAGTTTCTGGAAAACATAGCCTTAATAATTAGGGGTTAAAGCTTCATTTTTCAGTCCTAAAAATGAAATATTTGTTTGCTGGTCAGGTGATGTTGTGAATGCATTTCCAGATGCTGCGATCTTAAAAAACAATCATTGAACACACTTTATTCTAAAATATGTGTTGTTATTAATTAAGGCAAATTTTTTACACTATTGCCAAATTTCAATTATTTTGTCTTAAGTGCCATAAAAGCAACCAAAGAACTTAGATACTGGAGCTAATGCTACTATTCTAAGAAAGCATATTTTATAAGAGCTAATTCAGCATTAAACTTATTCCAGTCATAAATTTTTAGACTCAGAATATGATTTAGTTCATAGATTTACACTTGTAAAATAAGCCAGGTTTCAATTAAAAGTCAATAGGTTATGCCTAAGCACCAATTAATTTTTGCCCTGGGGCACATGCTGTTTCTATATTAAATAGCCTAATAGAAAACACTTTATAGTTAAGATTTTATTTCTTCACTAACACACCATGTGTGTGAAAAATACATTCTTGGCACAATATATTGTACAATGGAGTTTGATTACTTACATATGTTTCTGACATTTACAAAACCTACATTGTCCTCACAAGGTAATACAGAGTATATGAGGCTACAGACTACAAACAGAAAAACAAGTTGGTTCACAACATGAATAGATTGGAATGTGTAACCAAGGGACAATGGGAACATTCCTTGTTTGTGGCTTTTCTAGAATGTGGTAAACTACCATCTTTTAAGGATGGGTCACCAACCAAAAACTGTAACAAAACAAAATCTTAAGGAAGCAGTGCAGAAGAGAAACTAGTACGTTAGATGATTAATCCAAAGGAAAAAAAAAATAAAGGAGACAATGAAATCCACAAGAAGATATAGCCATCAAGAAATCTGAACTTACATACATTTACCTAATACTAAGGGCTTTTGATTCTGTTATGATGCAGATCTAGAGATCAGTGCAATTAAAAACAAGAACAACTATAATAATTATAATCTTCCCCTGTTTTGCTTCATTCTCCTAACAGCTAGCTACCCTATTACAGACCTTCCACTTCACCATTCTTTGCTCATCAAGAACCTTTGATTCACTTTTACTCTTTATAAATTTAATTGACAATAATGCTGTTATAAATATCAAATTACTCTTCATGAAATTATCTACTTTATAAATGACTAAATGTCACCATTAAATTCTAAATCCACTTCCCCTATAAAAATGCCTTTATGGAATGAGTCACTTTTTTTTTTCTTGGTGTTTCTCAGAGCTGAGAACATCTTATCAGTCATAATTTAAAAAAATAGTATCAGGGCACAGATCTTCTAGGTCTCAAATTATTTTATTTGGCATTTAAGTCTAATACATTTGTGCCTCTGTTGCATTTGTGTCAGGGCTGTTGCTTGCACTGGACCTGTTTACGAATTAGTCTATGAGGGATTAAATTTAATTTAGGTCAGGCTGTTAGTCACTGGTTATCATAATGATACATTTTCTACTATGTACATGTTTCTATCTATTTCCAGAACATCATGGTTTTGCTGTTTACTTTGTAGAATTTGCAACTCCTTAAATTATCTGAGAGGTTTTTTTAATCCTTAAAAAAGACTAAATTGCTTACATTTAAAAAATATAATACATATGTTTAAAAATAAATATATACGTTATGCCACCTTTAGAGAAAGAGGGAATAATTCCAAACTAAACTCAAGGAAATGTGGAAATTTCTTTGCCCTGGATTAATTCACTTACAACAGAGAACACTTTGTCCAGTTCTGGTGGCAAAACAGAAGTTCTAATGATCAATATTCCACAGTTTTCTATCCAACAAGCCTGAGTTGAGTTGCTTTTTTAAAATATTGTTTGCATAGTCTAGGCAAAAAAGGGAAATGTCTGAAAAGGCGGTATGGGGAAGGAAATAAATTCCTGTGATGTTTACTTCATATACGTATACTCTTACCATTTAAACATTATTCAATACACGTGCTAGTCAGCTCAAGTTGCTAACTAAATATAGGTCCCAGGAGATTAATAAATGTACCTATCACCTTTGGAGAACTTTAGTTACAAGTCAACCACTTCCTCTTCCTGTCCCTGCCTCTCAATAAGTGACTTCTGTTTTGCATTATCCAGAGTAGCCAAGTCAAACTTAAGTAAAACATCATGGTTCTTAATGAGAAGGGTTTCAAATGCATCTTGCACTTACGGTTAGCTTTCAGTGAACAACCAGGGCTAAACAGCTGCTGTTAAGAGAGCTGTATTTTCTTTATAGCCAGTTCTTGCCCGGAGACTAAAACATGTTTGGTTAAGGATACTAAATTGAGACAGGCTCCTTCATAAAAAAAAAAAAAAAGAGAGAGAGAGAGAGAGAGAGAGAGAGAGAGAGAGAGAGAAAGAGAGAGAGAGGGAGAGAGAGAAGATTGAGAACAAGTTCTGCAATGTTTTAATAATAATTCAAACTGAAAGCAAATGAATGCTCCACTTTTTAGGCACACAAAAAAGAACAAGTGTATATTTCATTCTATTTATTTTTCAAGCTATTGCCAAGAAAATACAGTTCTTTAAATAACCTTATTTGGATTGAGTCTTAGAGGTAAAAAAAAAAAAAAAAAAAAAAATGGATTAAGTATTTGTCATGACAGAGATGAGGCTACAGACCCAAGAAGAGAGCACTGAGAGTGATTGGACAGAACTGTTAATTGCTCAGACTTGAAGGGACTGTCCCTAATCTGAGGTACTGTAGGTTATGTGGTATTTTAAAAATGGCTGTTTTAGTGGTGTTTACCTTTCATACTTTTCTTCTCTGAAACCTTGTACAACCAAATTAAATTATTTTTATTTTCACTCTTGAACAGATATTAGTGTCTCCCCCTACCCCCACCTTCCCTCCACTTCCCCTAATGTGTTCCCAGCTCTTTCTTTGTCTCCTTCTTTTACCCTCTCTTTGCTCTTACTTACCCTTCCTTCTGAAGACTATTTACTAAGCAGTGTTTACAGGCTGCCTGCCATATACCAAGCACTTTCCTCCTGATACTCTCAAGCTTTTCATCTCGTCATGAACAGCCCATGTACTTACTGCCAAGTCCTGTTATTCCTGAATCTCTCTTGTTCTAGTTGTCCCTTCTCAAGAGGTAGAGCAAGGAACTCTGATGCTGAGAACATATCCAACCAGAATGAAAATGAAAAGCAGCCAAAGCAAATGTCCCCATTTCCTTTTCTCATGTTTATGAGGAAATATATGATGTGGGTCTACATCTGTGATATCTCACTTAGTTTACACAGTCCGTGAGAGGAAGAGATTTGATTCCTGGCTCTGCCACTTAATTGTCTGGGTGATTTTGGACAAGTTACTTAACCAGATGCTTGAAGTCATTTCTGGAATAAGACAACGGTATAAATAAATAAATGATCTTGCTCAGCTTAATTTCCTAATTATAGAGGAAAGATAGCTTAGAGGTTAAAAGCACAGGCTTTGAACCTGGGTGAGAGTCTGGGACTTTCCACTGCCTTGATATAAGACCTTAGTTTCCTTATTTGTGAAATAGAGCCAATAATAATATCAACCTCATAAGGTTGTGGTGAGCACTGAATGAGATAATGCGTAGAAAGCTTTTACACAGTGCCTAGTACTCCATAAATGTTAGCTATTATTATCACTGATGCTGTTATTTTGAATAAAATAGCATCCTGACAATTAAAATCTTGGAGGCTGTATCATGAAGTTAAAAGTAAGATCCCTAAAACTTCTACAAGAAAACAGGCAGTAAGCTCCTTGACAATAGGTCTTGGTGATCATTTTTTGAATCTGACACCAAAAGCAGAAGCAACAAAAGTGAAAATAAACAAGTGGGATTACATCAGACAAAAGAGAGTCTGCACAACAAAGAAAACCATCAAAAAAATGAAAAGACAATTTACTGAATGGGAGAAAATATTTGCAAATCACGTATCGGAGAAGAGGATAATATACAAAATATACAAAGAATTCATACAACTCAATAGTAAAAAACCCAAATAATCTGATTTAAAAATGATCTAGATATATTTCCAAAGAGGACATACAGATGGCCAACAGATACATAAAAAGATGCTCAACATCATTAAATACCAAGGAAATACAAATCAAAACCACAGTGAGATATCACCTCACACTTGTTCAAATGGCAGTTATCAAAAAGACAAGAAATAATTGTTGGCAAGAATGTGGAGAAAAGGGAATACTTGTGCATTTTTGGTAGGATTGCAAATTGGTGCACCCGCTATGGAAAAATATATGGGTGTTCCTCAAAAATTTAAAAATAGAATTACCATATGATCCAGCAATTCTGAGTATTTCCAGAAATTCTGAGCAACTTCTGGGTATTAATCTGAAAAAACCAAAAACACTAATTTAAAAAGATATGTGCACCCCCATGTTTGTTGCAGTGTTATGTACAATAGCCAAGATATGGAAACAACCTAAGTGTTCATCAGTGGCTGAATGGATAAAGAAAAAATTTTTTTATACACACACACACACAAAGGGTGCCAAAAAAATGTATACACATTTTAAGAAAGGAAAAAAACTATTAAAATTGTAAACTCAATGTATACCGATAACAAAAGATGAATACAAGTCATGTTTGACTTCTGCGATGACAAGAGGTGCTCAAAGTGGTTACCATCAGCATCCTTCTGATTACAGCGGACTATTGCTTCAGCAACATTGACCAAAGTGTCCACTTCTATACATTTTTGGCACCCTCGATACATATATATATATATGCATACATATTTTAAGAAAGGAAAAAACTGTATTAAAATTGTAATACTCGGGCGGGCCCGGTGGCTCAGGCGGTTAGACTCCATGCTCCTAACTCCGAAGGCTGCCAGTTCGATTCCCACATGGGCCAGTGGGCTCTCAACCACAAGGTTGCCAGTTCAATTCCTCGAGTCCCGCAAGGGATGGTGGACTCTGCCCCCTGCAACTAAGATTGAACATGGCATCTTGAGCTGAGCTGCCTCCCAGATGGCTCAGTTGGTTGGAGCGCGTCCTCTCAACCACAAGGTTGCCGATTTCAACTCCCGCAAGGAATGGTGGCCTATGCCCCCTGCAACCAGCAACGGCAACTGGACCTGGAGCTGAGCTGCACCCTCCACAACTAAGACTGAAAGGACAACAACTTGAAGCTGAATGGCACCCTGCACAACTAAGATTAAAAGGACAACAACTTGACTTGGAAAAAAGTCCTGAAGTATACACTGTTCCCCAATAAAGTCCTGTTCCCCTTGCCCAATAAAATAAAATAAAAATTGTAATACTCAATATATACCAATCACAAAAGATGAATACAAGTCATGTGTATACATTTTTTTGGCACCCCGGTATATATATTATTCAGCCATAAAAAAGAATGAAATCTTGCCATTTTCAATAACATGAATCTTGAGGGCATTATGCTAAGTGAATAAGTCAGAAAAAGACAAATACCATATGATCTCTCTTATATGTGGAATCTAAAACAAAACAAAAACAACAACAAAAAAACAAGCTCATGGATTCAGACTAGATTGGTGGTTATAACAGGTGGGGGTAGGGGATGGTAGAAATGGGTGAACTGATTTAAATAAATTGAATTTAAAAAAATTTTTAAAGTGAGATACCATCTTATAGAAATAATAAGATACATACAGAGGGTACCAAAAAATGTATACACATTTTAAGAAAGGAAAACTGTATTAAAATAGCAATATTCAATATATACCAACACACACACACACACACACACACACACACACACACACAAGATATATATATATCTCTACCCCCAGTTCCAGGTACAAAGCTCCTAAAACCCTGTAAATAATGGCACTAAAAGAATCTTTTGTTGTAACATTTTGTCTTTGATCCAAGTTTCTGACACAGAGCTCCTAAGATCTTTATAATTTCCTGAATAATAGGAGCATCTGACACTGATCTCCCAAATCCTTTGGAATTTCCTGGGTGATAGGAATGTCATTTGTTCTAATGAGGTGTCTCTTGGTGGGCTCTTGGATGGAGGCTGGTCACCAGAGAGACTAAGCCATCATTAGAAGCTTGGAAGATTCCGCCTTCCCTTCAGTTCTCCAGAAAAGAGAGAGGAGCCAGACATAGAATTAGTGATTGATTATGCCTGTGTGATGAAACCTTCATAAAAATCCCAGTAATGTGGGGTTCAGAGAGCTTCTGGGTTAATGAACACATCTGCATGCCAGGAGGGTGGCATACCCAGTTCCCCAGGGACAGAAGCTCTTATGCTTAGGACACTTCTGGACCTTTCTATATGTGTCTCTGTATCAGGCTGTTCATTCATAGCTTTTAATATTTTCTTTATAATAAACCAGTAAATATAACAAAGTGTTTCCTTGAGTTCTGTGAGCCAGTCTAGCAAATTATCAAACCCAAGTAGAGGGGCATTGAAACTCTGATGTACGGCCTAAGTATTATAGATGTGTTTTGTAATGGGAAAAAAAAATGTACACACACACACACACACATATATGTATGTATACACACACAAACACGCACAAGATAAACATTATAAAATTGGTGGGTTTTTTTTTTGTTTTGTTTTTTTTAATGAAACCAAAATAAGCAAACACAATTTTTGAACTGGAGCCTAGGTTTACCTGGAGCATTTCTTTAAAATTCAAATTAATTTCCCTTAGGCCCACAGTCTCATCATATTGCTTAGGCAAAGAAGACATTAATCTTTCATTTCATTTAGCTCTACTCATTTCCAGCCTGAGAACAAAGCCCAAGCTCCAAATGTCAGTCTAGAAATGTACCCTAAGAGTACCAAACAGTGTTGCATAAAATAATAATTTTATTTATTTTTGTAGCAGTTTTGCCATGGAAAAACCTGGAATTTAATGCCAGTTTCCTTGATATTTACCTGCCCAGCCACTCTCATTGATATTTATGTACCCAAAAGAACAGAGTTCAGTGTTGCATATGGTAATTACTGAGTAAAAAGGCCTTTTCTTCAGAAAAGATGAAAAACCATGAAAAGAGTGTTTTAGTACCAACTCCAGTTAACCTGCAAAGGCATGAAGGGGATTGGAGGAAGGGGCGATTGGGATGTGGGACAGTCTGCTCTGCTTATGCCATGCCTGAATTTGAACCAACAAATTCCCTTAGACAATACAAGAACAGTGCCCAGCAGCTAGCAACAGTGCCTGAGCCAAATATTAATTGAAATAATTATGATGCTGTTTAAATAACAGATAGTGAAAATGGGATAAATAATATAAATATTTGCCTATTTGTTGTTATTGATTAGAAAATGCTAGAACTAGAAGGATTCTTAAAGGTGACATAAGCCTCTTTCTATACCTCAGTTCGTAAATGAAAATATGAACAGCCAAAGAGATTAATGACTTTTTTAGATACAACCTTCATGTTTTCAAAAAGTGAAAAACAATTTTATTATTTTGTATATTCTTAATTTTGGTTTTTATACTTGCCCAGTGTTTCAGTTACTATTCTGTAATAAATTGTCCCCCAAACTTAGTAAAAAACAACCATTTTATTTTGGTTGTGATTTTATGACTCAGGAACTTGAGGAGAGCTCTGGTGGGTACTTTTATCTTGGGATCTCTCACAAGTCTGCAATTAGATGTTGGCTGGGGCTAGAGTCATCTGAAAACACAACTGGGCCAGACGTCCAAGTTGGATCACTCATGTGGCTGGCAGTTGATGCTGGCAGTTGGCTTAGCACTCAGCTTGGGCTGTCTCCTGAATTGTTTACAAGTGGTCTCTCTAGCAGGTGGTCTCAGGATTGTCAGACTTCTGACAAGGTGGCTGACTTCCCACAGAGCCTGCATCCCAAGAGAACCGGGAAGAAGCTGCAGCACCTTTTATGACCCAGCCTCAGAAGTTATATACCATCACTTCTTCTGAACTTTACGGAACAGAGCAAGCACAAGTTCATCCAGATTCAAAAGGCAGAGACCTGGAGCCCACTGCTTAATGGGAAAAGTGTCAAAGAATTTTTGGGCCATGTCTTTAAAATCACCACAACCAGGTTGATAATTTTTGGCATAGTCAGCTTACCCTTTATAAGACTTTTAATTTGGCTTTGGGTGTAATTATCTCTAGGTTACATTTTTTGACTTTCTATGATAGAGAATTTCAAACAAATATAAAAGCAAACAGAATGGTATAATAAACTCCTGTGTGCCCATTACCCAGCTTCAAAATTTATCAACTCATGGCCAATTTTGTTCCCTCTATATCTTCACCTTCCTCCCCATCTTCAACTCCCATAATGTTCTAAAGTAAGTCTAAGATATTATATTGACTTATCTGCAATTATTTTCATATGTATCTAAAAATAAGAATTTTTAAAAACAGTCTGATCAACCCAAACTATCAACAATAATCACTTAGTACCATCAAATATTTAGTTGGCATTTAAATTTCCAATGTCTCATAAATGTCATAATTTCATTTAATATGTTTGAATCAGGATCCAAATAAGGACCACACATTGCAATTTGTCACTATGTCTTTATAAATTTTAAATTCCCCTGCCACCCCATTTTTTTCATCCTTAAAATTTATTAGTTGAATAAACTGGGATATTTGTCCTATAAAATGTCCCATAATATGAATTTTGCTGTCTCCACCCCGGCAGTACAATTTTAGTTTTTAAAAATCTGTATATCCTCTATATTGGTAGTTGGATATCAATGTTTAATCAGATTGATTTTTTTTTTAATTTTTTTTTGGCAACACACTTCATAGGTGGTATTGAGTTCTCTCATCAGGAGGCACATATCTGGTTGTCTTTCTTTATTTTGACATCAGCAATCATTGATGCTCAATGCCCAGATCCATTAATTTGCCAAGAATTACAAAATTGTGATGTTTTTGTTTCAAAGTTTCTTTTTTGACTTATCTGGAACTGTTCCATAAAGAGAAATTTTTCTTTATCTGCCATCTGGTTACCCAAGGATACAGTTTGAAGAAGAAAAGCAAAATGGCAGAATAAATGCTTGGTTCATTCCCTTCATTTTCCAGTTTTTAAATAGTGAGTTAGTAGATTACCTTTTAAAATTCAAGTAGGGATGTATTATGCAAGAAAGATAAACTTTAGAAGGTATAGTGTACAAGCATCAGTGGTTCCTTGCTTTGGTTTTTACATTTTAAAGACACACAAAAATAAACGGCTAGGAATTCCCAGATTGGCAGCTGTGTACAGCCCTAGAGAACATTCTGTCCAGACAGGAGCATAAAGGAAGATTCTGGGAGAGTTCTTGGAAAACTATAGAAATGGCATGTGTGACTCTTTGGGAGACATTGGTGATATGTAGATGACAGGAATATTGAAATGCTTGGGGAAAAATTGGATGGACAAATATACAAATGAAAAAAACATGGCAATTTCTAACACTGCAACAATGAAAACTGTACAAAAAAGGAAGTGTGGTTGAGAATACTACTTGGCTTCTCTCTCAACAATATTTGCTTGGCCATAATAATGTAAACATTGATTTGTGATATAACAAAGAGTTATATCATGGGATATGATTTTTGCAGGGAACATGGGAGAAAGGAAAATGGGCAAAGTGGTATTATGGACAAGTGAAACCCTCACTACTGGAATTGCCTCTGGGGAGTAGAACTGGGAGGTATATATGGATCAGGCAGGGGCTGTAGTCGTTTGAAGTCACAACTGGGCCAGATGTCCAAGTTGGCTCAGTCATGTGCCTGGCAGTTGATGCTGGCAGTTGGCTGAGAGCTCAGCTTGGGCTGTCTAATAAAGATTTTATTGGAAATCTTTGGACAATACTACCTTTTCATACTATTATATACATTAATTACAAGTATAAAAACAGAAATTAACCTAAAACTAAAGGTATGGATTGTCCATGCAATATGAAAAATTAGCAAAAAAGAGAGCTACGAAGTTTACTCTAAGGTCAGAAAAAACAACACACAGAAATGTTTCAGCTTATATTTTACCTGTAGCTTTAACAATGATCTCTTTCACCCACTTGCAGTGGCTTTCTACTGCCTTAAAAAAAGTAAAATAAAAACAGGATCAATATACAGAGGGTGCCAAAAAAAATGTATACACATTTTAAGAAAGGAAAAAACTGTATTAAAATTATGCTGATGTTAACTACTTTGAGCACCTCTTGTAATTGCAGAAGTCAAACGTGACTTGTATTCATGTTTTGTTATTGGTATATATTGAGTATTACAATTTTAATACTTTCTTAAAATGTGTATACAATTTTTCCTTTCTTAAAATGTGTATACATTTTTTTTGGCACCATCTTTATTTTTTTCTACTAGTACACTCTCAATCATAATCACTGGCTTCCACTTCAGTCCTTTGCAGATTATTCAGTCACTTTATCTTACCATTTCATTCCCAACTCTAAATCTGATTTCAAGCTAAAGTCTCTTCTGGAAATGACCTATCAATGGCATTGTTCTCACTGGACTACCCCAGTCATTTTGGAATAGTGGTTAAGGGCTTGGAGCTCAGGAATACAACAGACCAGTCTCCATCCCTGCTGGGCCACCTGGGACGTAGACAACCTTGAGGAAGTTGCTCTCTTTGCCTCAAGTTCTTCATCTATTCATGGTCACAGTAAAAGTACCAATCTCGCAGGTGCAAAGGGTAAAAGAGATAATATTTGTAAACAGGGTCCGTCTTCCAAATAAATGTGAGTTACTATTATTAAAGAGCAGGCAGGCATGCAGTTAGAGGATTCTCTGCTAACTCTTATCTAAAGAAACTAAATGCAGTGGTGTTCCTGAGTAGATGAACTGGGTAGTTCATTTATAGAATGTCTGTGAGAGACTAGCACATAGTAGACACTGGAAGTACAAGATAAATAAGACACATCCCCTGCCTTCAAGAGGCCTGAGATTAGAGGAGGAAGAAGCAGGCATATAATGTGGTAGGTGACAGAATAAAGGTAGAACAGGGAACATGTTTGCCATGACTCACTGAGTGGGGCCACCCTGTGTGGCAACACTTGTTTCGTGTACAGGTATTTAGAAGGAGACTGTGGACTCTTCCTCCAGTGCCACAAAGGAGAACTTTTCTATAAATCAGATTCCCTTCCCAGTAAATGGATACGAACATGGAATCTGCTAGCACAGTGGTAGAGATAGTGGTTGCAGGGGTGAATCTTGCAACGGGTAAGATTTAAGCTCACCATAGATTGTATCAAGTATCTCTTTAGCGTCTTTCCAAACTTCAATGGACACATGAATGGTGACAGCCCTGGACCGACCAGGAAAGAGAGGACCAAGAATACAGCCAAACAGGAGAAGGAAATAAAGCAGATGTGTAATGAAGAATTAACCTGACCCAAGAGAAGTCTGGCTTTTGCCCTCTGCTATGGCGAGGTGATCTCTAGGTCTCTGGAATGTCCTGCCTAACAGGAGTGTTTTCATATGCCTAAGAGCTTTGGTCATTGAACAGTCTAACAATGTGATTTATGACAGGGTCTGGGCCCCGCCATATCAGTTCCAACCTCCAGAAGGGGCTGGAGACTAAAGGTCAGCCATACATGCAGTACGTGATCAACCCCCAGTAAAAACTCTGGACACCAAAGGTTTGGGTACGCTTCCCTTGTTGGCAGTTCTACGAGCACATTGTCACACACACATTGTGGTCAGGACTCCATGAAGAGAATACAATGGGCCGTTCCACGTTTGGCGCCCTCCTGGACTCTGCCCCTGCATCTCTTCCCTGATTTTAATGTGTATTCTTTGGCTGTAAGAAAACTATAATCATAAGTATAGCACTTCCTGAGTTCTGTGAGTTGTTCTAGCAAATTATAGAACTTGAGGGTGGTCGTGGGAACCTTTGAATTGGCAGCCAATTGGTCTGAAGTGAGGGTGGTCCTGGGAACCCACAAATTCGTAGCTGGTATCTGATTGAGGGCGGTCTTGTGGGGACTGTTCACTCAAAATGTAGTTAGCTAAACTCATTGCAGTAGCTAAACACTGGGGAGTTGCCAGGACAGGAAAGACCATGTGAAACCTGAAGGTCTTTATTGGTGAGTATCAAATGCTGCTTAATTCTCTAGGCTGTGCTGTGACCCTCTCCCTACACCTATAAGCACTGGGGACCTACCTCAGGTTCAGTACCTCTTTCCCGCAGCCCCAGTTCTCAGAGACCAATCCTGACCCCAGATTGTAGGGATTTAAGAGCACTGACCCAATACTGGGACTCAACACCGTCTCACTGGCTGGGACTGGGGAGAAGCATGGCATAGGAATTAAAGGCAAAACCTCCTGCAATAGACAGATCTGGTGTAGCAGTCAGGGTCTCACTAGAAAGAAGATCATTTAAAGAAGGACTGATTATAAAGGGTTTCCTACAAAAGAGCGGATCCCAGACCACCACAAGGAATAGGGCAGTAGCCAAGAATAGCAACCCTGGACTCCAAGACACATGGGGAGGAAATGGAAGGAGAGAATTCTGTAGAGGCAGCCACTCTGAGGCAGAGCCAGCCAAAAGCGAGCTCTCCTTTCTTCCCCCTTATCTCTGGGTCTCTCCAGTAACAGACTCAGCTGGAGCTAGGGGACAAGGGAGGCTGTTGATGCAGCCCATGCAGGTCAGCCTCTGGGG
Organism: Rhinolophus sinicus; assembly: GCF_057876585.1. Classification (NCBI taxonomy): domain Eukaryota; kingdom Metazoa; phylum Chordata; class Mammalia; order Chiroptera; family Rhinolophidae; genus Rhinolophus; species Rhinolophus sinicus. Next base: position 29,130,295 of record NC_142512.1, read on the forward strand.
TGGAGAAGAGCAGAAAGCAGACCTGGAGGGATAGATGGAAGGTGTCAGCACCTTGGTTCAAATCCTTGCTCTGTACCTACAGCTGTGTGATCTTCAACATGGCACCTAAGCTCAGTTTCTTCTTCGATCAAAGAGAGGGCTTTCGTAAGCAAGAACAGAAGGAGGCAATGCACATGAAGTGTTTGGTGTAGCACTCAGTTCATAGTAAGGGCTCACTTCCTGGCAGACAGTAGTCCTAAACAGGATCCTTGCTCTGCCTCTGCCTTTATGCTTCTGACTTGCTTTGGAGACCCAGTGGCCCCAGATTCCATTCTGATCATTGGATCCAGGTTATTTTCATCGTGCCAGAGGCCCTGTCTTGTAATTTGCTTTATGCTGGCGCCTCCTAGGAATGACACCTTGCTGCATGCTTGTAGGTAACCATGGAAACCTGCTGCCTTCATCAGGTGACTAAAGACAAGTTGGTAACAGCCTGATGATGGGGAGAGAGGCTGAGAACAAAGACTTTTAAGAGCAAGGTTAAGCAAAAGCCATGCTCCAGACTTTGGGGTTGAATATTTTGATCCCACAAGAGAGTTAGCACGCAGCTACTCTGGGAACGCCTTCTCATAAGCACAGTGCATATAGGACAGCGTGCCCTCATCGTACAAGACAAGGCTGGAGGTCCCCACGATACTCTGCCTGCTGACTTCCAATGAGCTCTGCATATCTTGCAAGCTCTGCAGAAGCCATTTTGATTGAAAAGCTTCTTCGTAGCTTCACCTCCTCTGAGACCTGGTTTAGGAAACCAGGACTAGGTTTGCCAGAAGCAGAATGGAACAGGTCTACAATTTTAGAGAAAGAGAGTATATGAGTTTCCAAGGGCCACTGTAACAAAGCACAAACTGGGTGGCTTCAACACAGAAATGTATTATCTCACTGTTCTGGAAGCTAGAAGTCTGAGACCATCGGGTCGGCACCGTTGATTCCTTCTGAGAGCTGTGAGGAAGATTCTGTTCCATGCCTCTCCCCCAGATTCTGGCGGTTTGTTGGCAATCTTTGGTATTCCTTGGCTTGTAGAAGCATCACCCTCATCTCTGCCTTTACCTTCACATGACATTTGCCCTCTGTGTGTCTGTGTCAAATTACCTTTTTTTAAAAGGACACCAGCCATATTGGATTAGGGACCACCCTAATGACCTCATCTTAACTAAATACATCTGCAAGGACTTTACTTCCAGATAAGATCATATTCTGAACTATTGGGGCTTAAGATTCCAATATATAAATTTTGTGGAGACACAATTCAACCCATAACAGGATGTATAAATGGGGAGAAGTCATCCCTTCTACCCAAATATTTTAAGTAGCTTTCCTGGCATGAGAAGGGAGGGAGTAACAGGTATCTTTTTCTTCCTCTCCAGGGAGAGGAAGAATTCTGTGGATTCCTGAGATTTCAACAGTGGGCTAGAACCAGGTCCTCTGAGTGCTAACAATTATCCTATACACTTCCAAACTTAGCGGCAAAATACCCACATGCTTTCAGACAGGGTCAGTAGCACCTGATTATTTTGGAAAGATAATTTCCTGCGATGAAAAGTGAACCACGTAAGCAGTCATTATGTGCATCCCCTCCTGCCCCTCCACACAAGCTAAAGTGGGATGTAATTGATTTTAGGAACTAAAATTCGAAATGTGACTTTCCTGTGTCGAGAAAAATAATCTGTCGGAAAGCACTTAGGAAAAGGCACAGCAGACAGATTAAATATGTTCAATGATCTGTCCTTGGCCCTCTTTTCTGTTTTTCTCGAGAAAGTCATTCAAACTCCAGCTGGTGATGGAGGTCACACCCTGCCTCTGGCTGTAGCCTTACAGTCTCGGGAGGGCTGCAGGGTTTCTCTGCCTCTAGAACCACTGGAAAATCCACCCACGGCATCCTGAAAGTGAGATCTGAGAGGGCAGTGGTCATTTCTGCTCTCTTCCAACTAACTCCAGCTCCTTACTTCTTGCCCTAAAGCCCCTTCTGAATGTTACTACTATTCTGCTGCTCATCTAAGCCTGAAACTGCTACGTCAGTGACTCTTGGGCCTTTTTTGAAGTCTCGTACACCTTTGAGATTGAATGACCGTTATCAACTCCCTCCCCAGAAAAAGAAACATGGCTAGACACACAAATATTTACTTAAAATTTCAGGGGGTCTTCAGCTCCCCCATGTAAGTAATCTTGACAGTCGCTCCCCGCTGTCAATAAAATGTGTCCACATTCCTTAGCCTAACGCTTAGAGCATACCAGGATCTGAATGCAGCCCATCTTTCTAAAATACATGAGTTAATACATGCAAAGAACCATACTTGGCACATTATGGTGATCACTATGGAAGTGTTAGCTACTATTATTATTATTGTCCCTTATTTCAGTCCAACCAGTTTCTCAGTTGTCCCTTTATCCTTGCAGGTCCTGTGTTTCACTTCCTCTGTGTCTTTTTATTTTCTCCCTGATAATCAAGTACCTTCTACCGACCCCATCTTCTAGCCTTCTCAGATCACAGTTTCCTTCACTTGAACCACCATCCCATAGGAAATTCAATCTCTTCTTCAGTATTTCTGAATCCACCCAGGGCTATTTTACCTTCTCCCAGTTGGGGCTTATGACCTCCTGCCCTGAACCCCTGTCCTGGTTTTCTCTCCATAGGCTCTGGCTATTGCACAGATGTCACCATAAACAGGGCCACCGCCCCTCTTCTCCATGTCCCCACTAACACCATGTTATTGCATATAACCCAGCATCCAGAGCAATCTTTTTAAAATGTAAGTCAGCTCTTGTCACTTGTCTAATCAAAACCCTTTAAGAGCTTCCCATTATACCTAGAAAATAATCTAAATCCCTCCCTTTGCCAACAAAGCCATACCAGGGACAGATTTAAGTTTCAAAGGGCCTGAAACTTATACAATTTATTTATTGGAAGGAGTAGACTCGTAAAGACAAAAATACAAAATTACAAATGAAAATTAAATTAAAAGTGCCTGATTAATATGTCCATTCACTCACATTACTGAAAAATAATGTGTATTTACTCATGATCCTAATAAAAAAGTTATTTTAGCCATACTTCATTATTACAAATTATTTTATGAAAAATAATATATAATTATTCTTACATGACAAATAAATAACTTATGCTAGATCTATATCACTTTAATCTGGACTTAAATGTTCTTGTTAATCCATTTTACATAACACATACAAAAAGTTCTTTTTTCTTTCAAAAAAATTAAATTGAAAATGAATTTATTTAGGATCTGAGAAGAAAACACAATAAATTTCAAATTTACAAAAGCTCACAAATATTACAAAATATTATCAAGTTCAGAAAAAAACAGAGTATAATATTTTTATGCATTAACTGCTTAACAACTATTATACTTTTTCCTACATTTTTTTTGTTACAGATTCTTTGTCTTTTCATATGATAACAATTTTTAATATCATTTTAAATTTAATTTTCTAAGGAGAGGATAAAAAGATAATTCATCTTCCTCTATCATTATGTAAAATTTTAGGACTGTTGTCATAATGGCCAAACTTCTATCACAGATGAGCTATAAGATTTCAGGGCATTTTACGTTTTCTTGTTAAAAATTAATCTTAAGTATTATTTTATTTGACAATAACCATTTAACTGGTTTGTTGTTGAGGTCCTTGTTTTAGTGGTAAATCTGAGTGTTATGTTACTTTCATCAACAACATTTCATGTCAAATCAACAAGAACTCAAATCTTTTTCTGATGGGTTCCCACAACTCCCTCATCTTCATTAACTGAGTTATAAAACAATCTAAGAGTTTATTATTTCTACTCAAGTTTTGTCTCTTCTTCTTAACACATTAGTACTTTCTATAGGATCTGAAAGTTTTGTTATTGTTTAATTCATTTCTCAATATCAGAGTATTTACTATTGAATTAATCACTAATCTTTATCACTTTTATTTCATAATCTATTAATTTTTAATCTGAATTTTTTTCAGTTTCTTAATAAATAAATGTAAAGATTTCAAAAGAAGGTACCATTCATATCCAAATGAGGAACCTATAACTTCTCACTTGTTTATTGAAATATTGCAAAATGTCATTCTGTGGTGGCTGGATGGTTCAGTTGGTTAGAACGGGAGCTCTCAACAAGGTTGCTGGTTCAATTCCCTCATGGGATGGTGGGCTGCACCCCTTGCAACTAAGATTGAAAACGTCGACTGGACTTGGAGCTGAGTTGCACTCTCCACAACTAGATTGAAGGACAATGACTTGGAGCTGACGGGCCCTGGAGAAACATACTGTTCCCCAATATTCCCCAATAAAATTTAAAAAATAATAATTAAAAAATTTTTCATTCCATTGGCTTGGCTTCACGGTAAGTCAACCTCTGACTACAGTGTGTGTTCCTCAGCCTCCCCCTCACTATGCTCCAGTCATTTGGCCATTTGGTTCTTTGAACAAGCCAATCCTGTTCCAGCCTCAGGACCTTTGCACTAGTTTTGCACTAGCTGAGTTCTCTCCCTAGGATGGTCTTTCCTCCAGTCTTCACTTGCCTGGTGCCTGGCTCCTGCTTGTCATTCAGACCTCAGCATCTCCTCAGAGACACCTTTGGCTCACCTGTGTTCAGTTGCCACCAACATTATCATATCCATCTGCATTAAAGCTTTACAAAGCAATTATTGATATTTAATCATTTACTTTTATCTGTTTTCCCCACTAGATTGCAAACCCACGAGAGCAGAAACCTGTCTTGTTCACCGTAGATACTTGTTGAATAATCAATAACTTGTACTGCAGTTTTGGAGATAATGGAGGTGTTTCATAGGCACTGCCATGGCTAAAGTTAGCTGGCCCCTCCTGCTATAGGGAATTTATTTACTGGCCATTTTTTCATGACCCACCACCTGCTGCCCTATTGCTGACTGCTCTCTTTTCATAGAATCTCATTACCTTCTTACTTTTTTGAGTTCTAAGCCCCTCAGAACTCCTGTCCTAGAGCCTATCCTGTGACCTGCCCAAAGGAAGTAAATATTATTTTATACTGGAACAACCTCTTTATCTCAGGAAGACACCAGTTTATCAAATTTTGCTGGGGAATTCAACTTCCTCTTGACTTCTACTTTCCCTCTTTGCCCTAGGCCTTGCTTTCCATAACCAAAAGGCCTATCACTGATTTTTTCCTAAAACAAAGAGGAAATCTGTAGCATTTCCCACGATGTGTAAATTGTTGCCATCATACTAATAGTAATTTTAAATACTAATAGTAATTTTCCTTTCGCATGAAACTCATTTCTGTATGTCTAATTTTCCCCCATCTTTTGAGGCCCAAGTATGAGGGCCAGTCTGAAGGTTACCTTTTCTACAAGGCCTTTCCTAACTTTCCCAGTCGGAAATAAATCTCTTCCTGAATTTCAATTGTATTTTTTCTGTATTTGTCTTATGATACTGTCTTAGTCCATTCAGGCTGTAATAACAAAAATACTGTAGTATGGGTGGCTGAGAAAACAGAAATTGATTTCTCACAATTCTAGAGGCTGGTCAGTCCAAGATCAAAGAGCCAGCAGATGTGGTGTCTGGTGAGAGCCTGCTTCCTGGTTCACAGACGGCCACCTTCTTGCTGTGTCCTCACATGGCAAAAGGGGCAAGAGAGCTCTCTGGGGTTCCTTCTCTAAGGGCACTGATCCCATTTATGAGGGCTCTACCCTCATGACCTAATCACCTCCCAAAGGCCCCACCTTCTCATACCAGCACTTTGGGGTTAGGATTTCAACATATGAATTTTACGGGGACACAAACATTTAGTCTATAATAGACATTTACTGCTTTCTATCTTGTTTTATATTTCTCTGTATACAACTTACATTTCTATCTTTTATATTTCTCTATATACATCTTATCTTCCCTATAGCACAATGATCTTCTCAGCTGACATAGTTTCTACTTACTGGAGAAACAAAACAGATGATCTTTGAAAACAGTTTTATGGTGAATGGACTAAGTGGTTTGAAACAAGTAAAACACTGTTGACTTAATGTTAAAGAACACAACACCCCTTAGAACTGGGATCAGCTATAGAGAAGACTACCTAGTGAAGATGCTTTTACAGTGACACTAAAATTTGTTAACAAAGAGGCCTCACTTTATTGTCAAATTACTATCAGAGGTGGGAACATCAGAAAAGGGATATTGGATGAGAACACCGTTAAATATTAAGCAAAACATCAATGTGCTGGAAAATAAACTAATAATGTGGATTATTAGAGCAGGAGTTGGAAAGTGAAAACACAGTATTTTTTCCGGTGCTCAGATAGGGAAACACAGAATAAGTAATAATGAGAAGGAAAAGAAGAAGAAGAAATATTATTTAGCAATTTGTATATGCTGAGAACTTCAGGTACATGATCTCATTAATCCAGTGAGGTAGGTAATATTATCTTAATTACACTGGTCACGAAATAGAGGTCACTGAGAGCATAAATTGTGGAGCTGGGATTCAAACCCAGTCCTGTCTGTTTCTAGAGCCCAAGTTTTTTTTTTTTTTTTATACAACAATAGAGATTTAAAAAGAAGGCAAGCAGAATCTTATAAAGGGTGAATATTTTATGATCAAGGCATTGTTTGTACTTTCTGGTGATCTGCTTAGAAAATTTTGCATGGATCAACTCTAAGTTTGGTTAAATACACATAAAACAATAATATGTGCAGTTTTCCATGAATATTCTCACGTAATCAACGATGAAATTTGGCAGACAGCATACCTTACGATTCTCTAACCTTCCCCAAACCCATTTCTATTCCAGAACTCCTAGGAATGGCTGAAATTTAGAACACTAATTCCCACCATTTAGTTATTGTAGTGGATTCTGTGGTATGCTGCCTACCTCAAATCCTCTTTCAGGACTGAGGCATTCATTTCCCCACTTGCTGGGAGAGGTGGCTGACAGCTCTCAAGTGAGTGTCTCCTCAAGAATTGCCCGCCCTTGGCTGAAGAAAGCCGCCTTTCTCAAGGTTGTGCTGCTTTCCTTGGTGGCAGGCTGGCAGCCACTTCTAATGACTGGCCAATGATGGGCGGCTGGGAGTGGGGGAAAGAGCCCAAGTTCTCAACTGCTCAGTGGGCAGACTGTGCTACAGATGAGTGGGCTCCAGGTTCCAAAGAAGCTAAAGATGCCAGGACCAGTCAAGCCCTCTCCCCACCAGTGGCACCACCGGAAGCTGCAGGCATTTCAGCTGCTTTGCTTAGCCTCTCCTAAACAAGACACTGTGACTGAGGATGTGGGAGCCTGGTGTGGGCGTCACCACCAAGCTTGAGAGGGAGGAAGAGGACCTCACTGACTTCACAGCATCAGGTGATGTTGGCTGGAGTTGTTTACCTTCACCTCTAGCTGGAAAAATAGAAACTGCAGGCAGAGATATTTTATGACATGTAGCTGGGTGCCAGGGACAGTACTACTGCGGTATTTAGGCATTGGAAGGCGAAACAGCACAGTTTTACAGGTTTTCTTTTCCTTGTGGCTTCCTTACGAACTACCAGACACCGTGCCACTGTTATACATGCATTATCTCATTTAATGTTTATAACAGCCCTTTGACACCAGGGTTGTAAAAAACTGAAGTTTACAGAGATGAAGGAATTGCTTCCGGGATCCACCCCTAGTATAAAACATCTATCAGTGGAAGCCAGGTCTATTAGGGATGTCAGTTTTGACTACTGCTCTCTGCTGACTCCCCATGGAGACGTAGCCCACCATAACCTTTCTCCAAAGAGCTCTTGTGACCAGCTTAAAAAGCTCCAGCTACCACCTCCCTGTCAGCAGTGCCTAGCACAGTGTTTTATACATAGAAACTGAATTGAATTAAGAGGTGCTGACAGATCTCTTTAATAATAGATGTCAACATGATAGACCACAGGCATAATACTGCAAAAGGTAGAGCTGACTTTTTATTTCACACTGTGGAAAAGAACTAAAGTCCCATCGTCATTCATCAGAGCCTTCTACTTCCCATTACAAAGCAGAACTCACAAAATTAGGATCCCAAAGTGATGTGTTTTTCTCTAAAAGTACAAATGAGTCAAATGCTGTCATTGCTGCTTGAGATAAGTGGTGAGGTAGGCACTGCGTGAACAGCCTCCTTCTGGACATTTTCCCTACTGTAAAGGCGGGGGGGGGGGGGGAGAGCTTCAGCTGCCTGCTTTGGCTCCTTGCTGTATCCCCAGCTGCTGACACAGTTGCTGGCACACAGGAGGCTCCGGGGAAATCTGTGCTGAAGGTCAATGCACTGTTCGGAGGGAAGTCTCAGGGTACTGGGACTGGGAAAGAGAATGAACCTTTATTGAACACCCACTGAGCATCAATACTGCGCTAAGCTCTGCAGGTACAAAGGTGGCTTCAGGACAGCTACAAATTCTGCAGGGCTCAGTGCAAGATCAAAATGACCTGCACCTTGTTCAAAAGGTAAGACTTTCAAGACAGTGACAGCAGAGCATTGATCCAAATGTGGGGCCCTTCTGAGTCTGGGGTCTTGTGTGACTGTACATGTTGCATGGCCAGGAAGCTGGTCCTGGGTCAGTTAGAATGTTTCTGTTATTAAAGGGCTCGCAGCTCAAGGGCAAGACAAAGGCCTACATGATGATGATTTTGTGTGATAAAGAGTGGGTGCTGGGGAGGGGAGTGTGGGGTGTGATGAGAGCAAAGACTCATTGAGACCTCACATATAGATATTATAATCTCCTTTTTTAACCTAAAATATTTTAATGTTTTACCTTTTTAGCTTTTTTGAGATTTATTCACATACCGTACAATTTGATTCACCCATTGGAAGTGTGCAATTCAAGTTTTTAGTATATTTATAAAGTTGTGCAACCATCACCATAATCAATTTTAGGACAATTTCATCATCCAAAAAGAAACCCCATTCTCAATAGCAGTCATTCCTCACTGTCCTCCATCCTTCCCAGCCCTAGGCAATTACTGATCTTCTTTCTATCTCTTTCCCATTTGCCTATTTCTAGAATTGGAATTGCTGGGTAACTGTATGTTACTAAATTTTTCAAATAACAACTTTATTGAGATATAATTCATATACCATAAAATTTACCCTCTTAAAATGTACAAGCCAGTGGTTTTTAGTATAGTCACAGAGTTGTGCAACCACTATTATCTAATTCTAGAACGTTTCATCAACCCAAAAAGAAATCCATAGCACTTAGAAGTCATTCCCCATTTCCCTTCCCTTCAGGCCCTGGCAACCACTAATCAGCTTTCTGTCTCTACGGATTTGCCCATGCCGGACACTTCATATAAGTAGAATCATTTATATACTGTGTGGCTTTTGTGTTTGGCTTCTTTCACTTAGCATAATGTTTTCAAAGTTCATCCACATTGAAGTATGTGGAGAATCTCCTTTTTACAGATGAGGAAACCAAGCTAAATGATTTGCACAAGGTCACGTACTAACCCATCTTACCACTGGTGAGATCTCTCCATGGTAAAGATAAATTTTCCCTTTGGAATTATTAATTGAGCATCAATTAATATGGAATGCTACTTTGAAACCATATGACTGTCATGTTCCCAAACATCCTTTCACTTAATGGCTTTAGCATCCATTAATGATGCTACCCTGAGTCAGTTATTAGATTGGCAGCTGCAAACTCTAATTCTATCATTTGTCTACTCATACATTTATTAGCTGGCATGCTTGCGAATCACTGAGAACTAATAAATTTTTTACATTTCATTTAATGTGTTATAAAATTCATTACAATCATTAACTTCTTTGAAGCTCAAATTGTCCTAAATTTGGCAACAGGGAGCTTTTAACATCTAAAATTTGAACAGTCTTTATAATAACCTAATATATATGTCACAAAATATGATGATTTTGGGGCCATGAAACTCTAGAATGTAGTCTATATTCATATATTTTTAAATACTTTCTGGGTAGTTTGTTGGAATAAAATGTTTTCCACCTAAAAAAAGTTCAGAAAGAATCTGTTGACAGTATATTAGAAGCTATACTGTAGAACATTTGCTTTGAACTTGATGTTGATATATTGTAATAGAACTTCTTCCTAAGAATACCAGTGAATTTTGATCTTTAGATAGTATTTGAGTTTGCAACAAAATTTTAAATGTCGTTAACCCAACTTTTTATAGTGGCAAACAAGAGTTGGAGAATTAATAAAACTGCATTGGAAATGCAGAAATTTTATTTCCTGAGCAATGTTGAGGAATGTGAGAATAGAAGGAAACTAAATAGCCCCAAATTAATAGGATTGTGTTGGGTTGCATGTAATAGAAAACCAGATAATAATGACTTTACCTCACAGGGACTAAATTTTTTCTCTTGTAATAAAAAAACGAAAGGTGGTTAGTCCAGGGCTAGTGGAACTATTCAAAGACATCCTCAAGTTTTCCTTTTTCTCTAGACTCTACCATCTTCAATCTGTTGCTCTTGTCCTCATGGTTACAAAATGCTACCGAACCTCTAAGATATTGCACCTGTGTTCTAGGCCAGGAAGAAGAGAGAAAGAATAAGACGTCACAATGAATCAGTCCCTATTAGGAAACATTCTTAGAAGTCCCAGGCAGATACTTGTGCTTATATTTTGCTGGCCAAAATTGGAACACGTGGTGCCCTTATTTGCAAGGGAGTCTATATTAGAAGAAAACAAAGGAGAAGGGGGCCACACATAGCTTTTGGTACCCAATACACAGTATCGACAGCCATGTAAATAGCTAGGCATCCTTAGTTGCTATTTCATGAAAGTTACATCTAAAGAAGTTAACATGGCCATAGTCTATGCCTTCCATTCATAAAGCAAAAAATTTTTGAGCATCTTCTATATACTATTACTTCATTGAGAATATAAAGATGAAAGTGATATATTGCTTTGTTTGTTCTCTTTAGAACATATTTTTGAGCGTTTCAAATACTAAGTCTTAGGACTCAGGAGACAAACAGGTGTACTCAGCTTTATGTTGCCTCTTCACAACAGTTTCAAATCCAATCGAAACAGGAACTGAATCACTCCATTGAGATAACTATCTCAGTCAAATATTTAATGTTTTCCTGTATAAATGGTTCCCTTTGTGAAATTACCCTAAATTAAATTTATATTCAGACCGCCTTGCAAAACTAACTTCCGTAGCTAGGTAGAACCGGTATTTTTTCCAATGTTTATAGTAACTTGTTTATGTTTACAGGATAGTTATGATATATTGTATTATACTAAATAATTATAGGGAGTTATTTTTGGTATCCTACTTACAAATATAACTTTAAAATCATAGTGATATCACCCTAATTCCTTGTCTTTATAAGCAAAGCATAAACATGTAGGTTTCCTTACAGAAAACTGTTGCATTTAGGCTGCAAGTTCTCATAGATCTTCTACACAAGGGGGGTGGCAAATGATGGCCCATTGGCCAAATCTGGTTTACTGTTTGTTGTAAGTAAGGTTTTATTGAAACACAGCCATACTCATTTGTTTATACATTGTCTAAGGCTGCTTTGCAACTACAATTGACAGAACCGAGTTGTTACAATCGAGACTGTATGGCCCTCAAAGCCTAAAATATTTACTATCTGGCCTTTTACAGAAAAATTTTATTTATCATTACTTAGCACCTATTAGATGCTCAATAATTGTTTCTGGATTCATTGAATGAGTGCATTCAAGGCTTTCCAGCTGGATATGAAAAATTGACAAATTAAAAAATCTAAACACAAAACATTTTACTTCCCCAATTTATCTGGTATTTGCTTATATGATGGTAGTTTGCTACCATTGACACATGCCTCAAAAGAATCATGTTAGTACTTTGAGATTCTAGAATGCAAATTGCTCTAGATCTAAGTCTTCAAAGAGTTAGCCTCTGGGCTAAATATGTCTCATTGATAAGTGTTGACCTTAAACCATCAGACACTAGATATTTCTCCAGCAAAATGGGTTTATTTGGGAACAACAAAAAATTGCAATTCAGGACATACTGTCTAATGGCAAACCACATGCGAGTCCAGAGAACAAAGGAGGGGAAAGTTCTTTTATAGAGGAAAGGGGGGGGGGGTTCAGAGGGGCTGTTGTAAACAAAGAGTCTATTGGAGGAAACTGGGAGTTCAAAATGTAATGGCTTTTCATTGGCTGAGTTATAACAGTCTTTTATTGGCCAGGCCCTCCCAACTCCAATTTAATTGAGGTTTCTATTTATTAACCTTCACACATATTTCATTTGATCCACACAATGTTACTGGGATATATATATATATATATATATATATATATATATATATATATATATATACTGTTGCTTGTTTTTAAAGCAGCATTAGCTGCCAACATTTAAAACTAGGAGACTTAAGAAAAGAAAATAAATTTAAAAATAAAAATAAGGAGACTTCACATAATAATCCAAATTTTCATCTTCTCTTGAAAATTTGAAGGATCAGGTAGTGTGTGTACACAATTTGGTTAGGGCCATAACCACCTGAGGCTGAATAGCTGTTGCCTCCTTAGATTGGATTGATGCTCTCCAGTTCATCACAGTTCCTACAACTCCCTACAGTCTTACCCCTGGTACCCCCACCCAGGTACCTTATCTACCGGGCCCTCCTGCAGACAGTTGCATTTAAGATCCTTACTTTAGAGAGTATCATTTGCCACACAGCCTCCTGAACCACAACAGCAGTTGATAGCCATATATTTGCTTCATTTTCCTGGCTTGAAAACAGACTGGTATATCTGAAGACAAAACAGGAAAGAATGACAATGCTATCAACACCATTACCTTCATTTCAAGTACTAGAATGCAACCTCATTCTCCCACCTCCCCCTCTTTCCTTTTTCAAATAAGCTTGAGGACTCAGCCTGCTTTCCTTTCAGCTATTTGGCTCCCTCCACCCACTCCATCTCCTGGAGTTGTTTACCTAAAACCCTGGCATACTGTCTCCCCAATTCCCTGCTGCCCTTGAAAACAAACACCTTGGCCCTTTTTGTTTTTAAGAGTTCTACTGCTAACCACTACAAGGAAACAGACAGGAAATAACAGTAAGGAGGAAATTACAAAGTTTACAAAAACCTTATAGTTCTTACAGTCATAGTCCCCAATTCCCTTAATGAGGTGGCACCTGGATGTATCCTATTTTTATTCTCCTCTGTTAGATGCTCATAGGGGATGGATTCTGTATAAAGGGGCTAAAAATTCTATCCTATGCAACTGGTGCTGAAGAATCACCTTGATGGAATAGGAACCATTAGGTGGCAGCACAGGGCATATCTTTTCTAGTCTTTCTACACTAGGCTGGCGGATGCAAGGCACCAAACTGTCTAGGAAGGGATAACTTAGTACCACAGCAGGGCAAGCACTTGGGCTGAGACCAGACAGAGGATAAGAGCCAGCCAAGAGGCTTCCAGTCACATTGTGCTGTCAAGTAGCCTGGTGTGGAATTCTTGTCTCCTTCTGTACCTTTCCCTGATATGTTGATTAGAAGCAGACTGTTAGGGCTGATAAGAATCTTACCATCTAACACCTTGATGTGACAGACAAATAAACGAAGTCTGAAGTCCGGACAGACTTGACTCATCCCCCTGTTAGCGCCATGCCACCAGTCCAGTCACATAGATGTCTTTGCAGAAATCTGCTTATTATACTTAAAGATTAATTTTTCTATTTTTGAAGGTGAAATTAAGAGGGTTGTCTTTTTTTTTTTTTTTTTTTTTTTTTTGCCTCTGACTGAGCAGGACTTTAGCGGGCAACAGTTACTGAACACAGGTAAACAAAAGTAAGCTTTATTTCTTTCCCCACCTACCTAACTTACCATGGAGAAAACTGAGGGCCTCTAATCCAGAAGAGGAGTTATGGCTCTCAGCACTCTATACGGGCTTGAGTGTGCTCCCATTTATGGCCCCAGCTAGTATTACTGTGGCTCTTATTAAGTAAGAATGGCCTAGGATGACAGGGCTGGGCCATGCACACTTAAGTAAGTTACCAATCCTCTCAAAGCACGTTAGTAAAACCACTCATATTTCTAGAATTGAAACACAAATTCAAACAATTGCACTATAACATAATCATGTCCACAGGCTTCAAATCGTTTAGAGAGTAGTCTAATGATCAAAGGGAAAAGTCATTATAGTGAGGTAGTATTTGTGGAAGGGGTCAGGCCTCAGAAGAGAAACTTCCCTGGGAACAGCTAGTAATATAAAGTCTTACTTGTTTATATCAAAGCATCATATGTGTTATGGGGCCTTGCTACTCAAATTGTGGTATTCCAACCAGCAGCAATATCTGACTGGTTGGTTAAGAATGCAGAATCTCAGGTCCAACCCGTTCCTACTGAATCAGCATCTCCATTTTAGCATGGTCCCCTGTTGATTCCTGTGCCCATTAAATTTTGAGAAGCACTGCTTTAGGGCACCCTGGAGAAAAGGCCAAAACCAACAACAAACAAACAACACGGCTTCCCCCAAACAGTTCCTACCTCAAGGAGCTTATAGACTGGTTTAGGAGCACAAACCACACATGTGAAAAATGTCATGAAAAGGACCATTAAGGAATGTGTAATTAATGTCATGCATGCTGCCCCAGGACAAATAGAACGTACATATTTTGAGAGAGTACAAAAGGATGATTACAGTTCAGAGGGATCAGTCTGGACATTCTTCCCACAGGTGGTGAGAATTTAATAAGCATGGCTAAACGGAGAGGGGAAGGACAGGGAAGAGCATTTCAAGTGGACAGGAAACAAGTTGTAAATTCCAGGCAGTGGCCTACAGATATTTTATTATCTTATGTACGTCCCCAGACTTTCATTGGATCCTTCCAATGCATCAGATGTTGCTGTGGCTGCAACATGCATATAACGTCATCTCATGCTACGTATTTTGATTTAGTCAGTGTTTCTCCTGGGAAGTCTTCAAACGTACTCACCAATATGCAAACTTTTTTCTTTCGATTCAAGCAGGTCCTCACCCTTCCCTTTCTTGTGCACTTGGCTGTGATTTCTAATTCTTTTATAATCAGGTGAAAAGAAATTCTTCACATGTGGACTCCCCTAAATTGCTAGAGCCTTTCTAATGTAGTACAAATCTTCTCTGTAAAGCTCTTAGTCAGATTTCATAAAAGCTTAGTCCAAATGTGTTTTCAGTTTCCAGATAAAGTTAATCATCCTTGAGGGCCAGGAATTAACATGAAAATGGGGAACTTGCTTGTTCCCTGTCTTTATGTCTAGATTTAGATTGCAAAACAAAAGTGATTGCACAGAAGATGAACCCCAGAGTTTCAGTGTTTATTTTCCAGATGAGCTGGTGAGATTGTAACCCTCTCCTCTGCATAAACATGTCTAATAACCGGAAGGGTTGTCCCACGATGTAGTGGGTATGAAATGGAGAGTGTAAGAGCGCCCCCACTGAATGCCTGAGGGACAGCACAGAAGGAGAGCCGGTCCCCCCAGCTTCCTGAAGCAGCACAAGTAAACTGGAGACTCCAGAAGAGAAATAAGATCATTTTGAGGAGATAATATCCTTTCTATAATTCTTTAGAATAGTTCCACCATAAGCTCAGGGAGTCTTCCCCTTCTCTGAGCCCTACCGCGCGGGTCGCTGAAATCAAGATGGAGCCCTGAGTGTTTCCAGGTGGTTATCTGTCCCTCGGTTTCAGGGCTGCCAATTCCTTTGCCCAGCAACACACTGGCAGGGAGGGCCTCGACTGCCCAGGAGCAGCTGACTGCTCATCTCTGTCAGAGCCTGTCAGCAAACAGCTTGTCACCAGCTGCCTAGTGCACCTGGAGAAAATGGTTCCTGAGTTCACAGAGATAATCTGGGTTGATAGGAATAGCATCAGGGAAAGACAATGGCATCACCAAATCAATACCTGAGCTTCACAAATTAATGTCTTGGCTCTGGATCTGAGTTTATATTCAGGAGGACCTTGCTCCCAAACGGAGACACTAAATGGAACAGACATTTTGTTCCCAACAACAGCAAATTCCCTTTTCTTAATGAGGAGTCAAGTAGAGACTTGATACGTTAAAGACAATTCATCAAGAACATTCATTAACTGTGAATTTTACAATGTTTATTGTGGCACGCCTCTAGGAAATAATGTGAAGAAGCCAAGAGAGAGAGGAACTGCATGCTTGGCATGAATGCCAGTTATAAGAATAAACCTTTCTATACCCATGTTCACAGCAGCATTTCTCACAATAGCTAAACCACAGAAGCAACTCAAGTGTCCACTGACAAACGAATGGTAAACAAAATGTGATACATATATGCATATATGAATATTACTCAGCTTTAGAAAAGGGAGGAAATTCTGATATGAGCTACAACATAGATGAAGACATTATGCTAACTGAAATAAGCCAGTCACAAAAGGACAAATACTGTACGATTCCACTTATGTGAAGTACCTAAAGTAGTCAAGTTCATAGAGACAGAAAGTAGAATGGTGCTTTCCAGAGTCTGTGGGGAGGAGGCGATGGGAGTTATTGTTTTATGGCTACAGAGTTTCAATTTGAGATGATGAAAATTTTCTGGAGAGGGATGGTAGTGATCGTTTCACAACAATGTGAATGTACTTACTGCTACTGAATTGTATAGTTGAAATTGGTTCAAATGGTAAATTTATGTTATGTATATTTTGCTACAATAGGAGAAAAGAAAAAGAATTTTTCATCCATCAGCCAGAGATCAAGCCCTTTATTTAAAGGGATCTCAACATCATTTGCTTCAAGGAGATTTCTTAGAAATACTCAGTAGGGTACAAAAGGTTTAACCCCTGATGGAGTTTACTTTTGTACATAAATTTATCATCATAGAGGCTGACAAACTGATTACATATCAATCAGTCATGATTGCAACATGGTGACATAAGATTTACCAGCTAAGCAGTTTTCCTATCTTGTAGATCAGGGCTTTTCAATCTTGAATGTGTATGGGAATCACTCAGGCATCTTGTTAAAAATAGCGATTCTGATTCAGTAGTTTTGGGGTGGGGCTTGAGCTTCTCTGTCTCTAACCAGCTCCCAGGTGTTGCTGATTACCAGTCCAGGGTTTCCATCTTAAGCGCCAAGAGTGTAGACCTCTCTTCAGTTGAAACTCCTGTCCACACCTTAGAAGTAAAAGCCTCCTCATTGAAACTGAATACAGGCATCTCTGGGTTTCAGTGGAAGGAGAGTCTCAGGGTGATATGAATTATTTCTGGGATCCTCTCACTTTGCTTCTTACTGCCATCAAAAGTCAGGTTTTAGGGATCTGCAATGCCTTCTTTTTCTCCAGCCCAAGCATGGACAAACCATAAATAAATCCCTCGTCCTTTAGGTATAGGCCAGATCAGACGCATTTTCCAAAGTCATGCTTACAAGCAAGAAGGAATGAAGGAAGGAATCGAGGGAGGGAGGGAGGGAAGGAGAGAGGGAAGGAAAAGGCAGGTAGTAAAAATAGAGAGAATGGGAAATAAGAGAAAAATCAAAAGCAAAAGACTTCTCTTGAATTCTTCTGTAAGAATCCGTCAGTGGCCATTGCTTCCAGGCTAAAAATTTAGACTCCATAGGGAATCCCTGGCCACCTCTCCCAGGTCATCTCTCGCCATTCCCCTCCTGGTCGGCCATAGTGAATTCTGTTCTTCCTTGCCTGTACAGTTGCTCTCCCCTTGATCTGGACCCACATCCTCTCATTGTTTCACCTGGATCAGGCATTGTCTCTTCTGGAAAGACTTCTCTAACCACGTTGCCACCCTCATTTCCTCCCCTCTGTATAACATTGTTCTTTGTTTTCAGTTGCACACAGGGCTTACCTCTAACATAGCACTTCACAGTATGTTTTAATTGTATCCCCTTGTTTATGTTTCCTACTAGAGTGTAAGCTCTTTGAGGATGAGACGATGTCTTTTGTCCCTACCACAGTGTCTAGAAAATATGAAGCGCTCAGACAATGCTTATTGAAAGAATGAGCAAATGCAAAATGTAAGTGAATGACATTTGAAGAAGACATCGCTTAGTTCCTAAAACACCATGAAGTTGTCCTCAGAATGACTTTTCTAAAGGTCAAATACATTGACGCCAATTTCTGTGTTCCAGCAACTGAACTCCTCCATTCTGATAAGCTGTATTTCCCCAGCTTCCTCGTTTTATAGGAACTTCCCTGTAAGACCCAATGCAAAGAAATACACAAGGCGATAACAGTAGTTTTTAAATAAAATTTAGCAGAAGACTAGAGTTTCTTTGAATATCAGTACGTTAGTTGTACTCTTCTTATTGTCAATTTGACCCTAAAATAAGTCTTTAAAGTTACAGGGGTTCCAAATTGGAGGTCTTGGGGTATTTAGCTGTTACTAGCAATCTCCACATTGGTTCATCTGTATGTGTATCTGAAGATTTTTACTTTATCATTTTTACATAAAGTAAAAATATTTACTGCCTGCTTTATGAAAACTAGTGGGCCAGGGCCTATGGGGATTATCAAACGCTCACTGTCAAAAGCTTTGCCCTTTAGTTGTCTGGTCTGTGCCATTTAATTCCATGACCTCAGTACCTACCTAACCCTGAGTCAATCTCTAGCCTCTATCTCTCTCAACAACTCTAGACAGATATTTCTAACAGCCAGTGGGGCTTGCCCACGTGAATGTCATACAAGCATCTTAAATGCAATATGTCATTATTTTTCCTCCCTAACCTGTTGTTCTATTTCCTACTGTAGTTAATGGAGCCCTTATTTCCTCAGCTGTGCAGGCTAGCGATTTCTTAGTCATTATTAAATTCTTCCTTTCCCACAGCTTCTCCCATCAGTCATCCAGTCTTGTTCATTCAATCTCTCAATTCTTCCTTGAGCCCATTCTGTTCCCTCTGTTTCAACTATCAAGACCTTATAACTTCTCACCCAGATTATTGAAATAACCTTCCTGTTGATTTCTTTGCCTCCAGTGCCTCTCTAGGATAATTGTGCCTTCAGACTGACTGCTGTCAGAATGTTTTTCTAAAGCTCAAACCCAATAGTGCTCCTCATTTACCTAAAGTCCTTCAACAAATCCAATTTATTTATACAATAAAGTCAAAGCCCATAGCAGGATCTACAAGACTCTGCGTGACATACCTTTTACCCCAGTTATCTTTTCAGCCTCCTCTTTGGACATTCTCCCTACATACCTTACCTCTACCATTTCCTCAGCACATCGTGCTGGCTCCTCCTTCAGCGACTTTTCAGATGCTGGAAATTTCAGCCTGGAAAAGTCCTA
Organism: Rhinolophus sinicus; assembly: GCF_057876585.1. Lineage (NCBI taxonomy): Eukaryota > Metazoa > Chordata > Mammalia > Chiroptera > Rhinolophidae > Rhinolophus > Rhinolophus sinicus. The sequence goes on from NC_142512.1 coordinate 29,149,537, forward strand.
TTTATCTCCAAACTCCACTCAAATGTCATCTCCCTTGTAAAGACTTCACCTCCAGGCACTCAGTGCATGCTTCTATTATAACATTTCTTATTTTCTAATCATCTTTGTATGCCTCCTTCCCTCCTGGACTGAGTTCCTAGAATGTGAGAACCATGTCTCCTCTGTTTTATATGTTGGCCTTTGGCTCTGTACTTGGTGCACCTCAAGCCTGCCATAAATGTTCAATGAGTGACTAACCGAATAATTGAATGAATAAATAATTGACAGTGATACAAGTGAAAATAAGAGCAGTAAGAAAAGTGCAAATAAACTGCTGCTGTAGGGTGTGGAGGGAACTGAGTCATATTTATTTGGGAGACCAAAAAAGACTCTGTAATTGATTAGTCTTTCAGTTTAACCCTATATATTTGCTCATGCTTTAATGCAAGATTCACTCAGATCCAGGCCTGGCCCACTCCTCCAGTTTCCACCCCAACATGAAATTAGTTTTGCTTCTGCCTCTGGTGTAATAGTAGTTCTTTAGTTCATTTTAGCTTTGCATGTACTAATTTGGTTTCTTGTAATAATTTACCTACTTGTAAATGAAGATCCTTTCGTTTTTCTAAAAAGGATTTAAGTGGCAGCCTTATAACTGATAATATGTTCCTGCTATACCTTCTTATATAGAAGGCACCCAATAAATGTTTATTGAATAAAGAAGTCAAGGATTTCTCAGGACCCACTGGTACTTTTGAGTTGCTTGGAAAGCACTCATACCTCTTGAGAACTAGCTGTGGTACTTAGCTGAAGCACTCTTCCTACCCTGCAGGTTTGACTGCATTTCTGTCCATTTTTAGTTCATTTTGTTATATCTTGTTTCACACAGGTCTTTGAACTTAGAACACTGACTGCCTGTGTATCTTCACAGCTCACAGCTTCTGTAGTGCTGATGTAGTGTGATTAATGTTTACCTCCTAAATCACTGGCTGAATGGCCTTAAGTCTGGAAGAATAACAAACACACACCAATAGACAGCTTGGGTTTGTTTAGTGACAGGTGCTTTGTGCATATCACCTTAGTGATCCTTTTAGTGTCCCTCTCAGGCACAGTGTTATCTCCTTTCCAAAAAGAGAAAAGAGACCACAGAGCTGGAAAATCCAACCCTAGGGTAGTTCCTGAGGGGCCCAATCAAGGAGCAAAGTCTATTCACCTCCAAAACTTTGGGCCTGTAGTATATAGGAGGCCTGCACAGAATTTGGAATCCGAATTTCTGGATTCCCAGGCCCGGGCCTGACTTACCAGGTGATAACAGGATGTCTGTGTTTTCTGCAGGTTGAATTGTTCCCTCAGAGCAGAATTCTCATCTCATTTATCATCGTTTCCCTCTATCATAGAAAGTTATCTGTTGCTGCCCTTCCCTCTTCCTAATAGATTCCCACATGGCTATGTGGGAAGGACCCAACTTTCCTCCATCCTGCTGAGGCCCCTGCATTTGAGGCATTCAGTGTATCCTGACACACTGAGCCCAATCATTGCTTCAGGGATGGCTTGTGACCTAAAATGCTCTCATCAGAGTGGACCTCAGGAGTTTGCAGGGAATGTTGGGACTTGGACACTTCTTAGCCTGGGCAATGGCACATGTTTTTGCCGCAGCCATAGTGGAAAGCTTGAAACAGCCAGGAGAGAGGAAGGGGTTGTATCATGTGGCGACAAAAGAATGAATCTACCCAGAGGAAGCAGAGCCAAGAAATGGATCTCTGTTGTTTGAGTCCTGGGTCACATTGTGTCTGGATCCCCCCATGAGCCAATATATTCTCCTTATTGCTTACACCTATTTGAGATTGTTTTATTTCACTTGGAACATTAAACTTTCTAACTGATACACCCTAGTGAGTGTGTGACAGCAGAGACTGTGTCTACCTTGATCACTATTGTATCTATCCCTTGGCACACAGTAGGCATTCAATAAATCTGTTCTCAATGGATACATTTCAGCTGGAAGGAACACCTTCTATAAACTCCTCTTTACTCATGTGACCATTGAGGAACCTGGTGTTCCGCAGGAAAGTATTGATGTGGATCGAGAGGCAGGATCTCACCCGAATATTAAGCTTTTTCTAACCACCAGGAAGCCTCCCAGGAAATATGTTGGGGTCTTTGAGGAGGCCCCAAAACAGCAGTCCCCCTTCTCTGTGAGTTTTCAATTGAATTAGAAGATAGCAGTAAGCTAGATGAGGACCAAAGATTACCTTTATTACTAATGAAGCTGATATTAAAGGATGTGGCTTATAGTATCAGGTTAATGAGCGTCCCAATATGCAACTTCAGAATTAGACTAGGCCAGAAGCCAGAATAGGCCTCCCTTCCCCACCCTGAAGGAGTAGAGTTGACTCCCAAGAAGAAAGGGAAGATGGTATGAGAAACAGTTTTTCCTTACAAACGTACCAATCATAGTAAACCTCTTCTCCTTCTCAGGGAAGAATGAGGGGGATGGAGAGAAGCCAGGAGTGTTATGATAATTGAGCTTCTTTCACAAGGAAGAAAACAACCAGAGTGAGAAGATGAGGTCTCCCGAACAGCATCAAGGGTAATTGGGTCAAGTCAGTTGATGCTGCTTTGTTTTCACTCAAAATGGGTTATTTTTCAACAGGGTAGAATTGGTTCGCTGTCTAAATTATCATTCTCTATGGAATAACTCACACACCACAGTAGTATCAATCTCCCAAAGGAGCTAGAGATCATTTAAAATCATGCGAAATTCAAAGGAAGAGACAAGGATTCACAATAAAATTACACAACCAGGGGCACTAGATGACTATAATCCTTGTGCTCCCATCAAAGGCATTTGGAGGGCACAGACATCTCACACACTTCCCACACCTGTCAGTTTCTTTCTGGATGATCTCAGAGCCACACTGTGCCTGTTAGTCACAATGAGAGCACAGCCAAAATTCAACTCCTTGGTGGCACAGGGGAAATGGCACTTCAAATTGGATTCCAGGAAATCTAGGGAAATACTAGACAGGAAGTCTGTTATAATATTCCCAATTTCCCCAATGTCAAGGCTGGGGCTGAGAACATGTTTCAAAACAAATGGTCAGTCTAGAATGTGACTGTCTGCCACATGCTTTCGGTTTTACTTATCAGAGAAATTTTTCCTGCTTCAGCTCTTTTTTTGTTTTTTTAATTTCTTTCTTTCTTTAAAGTAAACATTTACCATCCAGACTTCAAGAGGCTTTCCCAAAAAACCATTGTTTGTAAATCTGATATTTGTTTGACAAATGAATTACCAGATCAACTGGGCAAGAAAAAAAAAACCCCAGTTAGCCAACAAGACATTTAAAACTCAGTGGGTTTTCCTGAAAACTGTGGTGTTGGCCGTTGAATGTGACTCTAAGCACAGTGAGAACCAGGATGCCCTAAACCCAGCGTGGATCTCCTCTGGTCTGGCCGCTGTGCAGCTCCCTGGTGGACTTTTTGCTGGAGGTTTTTCTGGCCAGTCCTGGGAGAGAACCCAAGCTAACAATGGAAACCCACAACACAGCAGATTGAGACAATATGTACTCATCCTCTCTTCTCAAATGCAAGGCTATTTTCTCTCCTATTACCTGCCCCTATTTTTTTTTACCATCAGAAGTTCTCCGATGCCACTTTAGTTATCGATAATTGGCAATGAGTTTTCCAATAAAACTGCCCAGAATCCATTCCAAGAAGCTGCACAGAAACCACTTCCAAAAAAGTAGATTTGGGGATTACTCAGCTGCTTACCTATCTTCCAATCCTTTTCTTGCCCTACACGTCATCTGCTGGAAGAACCTGAAACTTGAACCATGTGTCTAAATGCCCAGTTGTGATTGATTGATGTGTACCGAGAGGAAGGGAATGGGCAGCTCCACAAGGAATTGTGTAATTCATAATGAAGAGCGATTTTCCTGCTGAATCATAAAATCCTTCCTAATTTCAAATCAAAGACCCCGGGGAAAGATTTGGGTAAGAAACTTGGCCTTAGGGACAAGCCACTGAAGCCTAATCTTTCCCAGAAGAGAAGTAATAGGGAATTGCTAACGAGATGGGCACACATCTCAGTCTTTGCTGGTTTATCTCACTCATCAAAAGTACCAACGAGGAGGCTTCTGGGAAGCTGATCTTCCCACCTCCCCCAACCCAATTGGTGAGGCTTTGGTTGGTTTCACAGCTTCTGTTTACACGAGGCATGGAGGAAGCCAGTCTTCTCACCATGACCTCTAAATGACACTTGCCAATCCTGAAGACTGTGGGACCTCCAATCACTTGAGAACTAGGAGGCATATATTTTTAGAGGCATTCTCTCATCTGGGCAGCCTGGAGTGGATGTTTTTTCTGTCTTTCCTCAGCTCCTAATCTTGTGGGTTTGGGGCAAGAAACCCTCCAAGGGCAGCAACCTTGGAGAAGTACTTGTTAATGTAAGAGGGAGGGTGGGGGAACAGCCAGCTGGAGCCTAGAGCTGCTCAATCTCCTGGAACCCTCAGCATGCTCCATAGAGATTTATGGGCCTGCCTTTCCTTCAGGATTCCATATTGCGCTTCTTTAAATCAGCGTCAGCCAAGCAGCTATCATGGGACCTGGTGTTTACAGCAGAGACCGAGATAAAAAGAATCATGGAGATGCTGCCCCTGTTTGTATCCTGACCCAATGGTCAGGGAATCATTCCCTGGGCCTGAAGGCAACTTTCGTTCTGTTTCCTCTGTGCAAAATGCCAGAATGCCTCTGCCTGGAAGAGGTCGAGTCTGTTGTCAGCTGTGGGAAAAAACAGCCAGAGTTGCTATTTACACTCTGAACTGCAAGCTGGGTAAAAATAGTGCTGGCAGCTTGGTCCAGCTTCAAACCCCACTGCAGAAAGAGATCATTTTTAGAAGAGAAGATTTTCCTCCCCACCTACAGATTTGCATACGGTCACTTCCCTAGAGGAGAAGAGGAGAGACAATCCCATGCAAAGGTGAAACCTATCCCCTTCTCCACCCCTCGGCCCAGGAAAGCACACCAAAACCCAGGTTAGAAATGCCTTCCCCTGACTGCCAGGTCAGGCTCCATCACAGACCTGCAGGTGACCTAGCTCAATGTACAATGGGAATTAACTAACTTTGACTACAGTGAGAGGAGGTGACTATCTCAACCTGGATGCTGCCATCATCCTATTTATTATTGCTGTTAAGCTATTTGTTGGCCTTTCAAGACAGGAAGAAAAAAGAATTGACCAAAAGAGTACATAAGACCCCAAAACAATAGCTTAGATTATCTACTGTCTGAGAGCTTGGAAATTACTCTCCAGCCCTCTTGGGATGAGCCATACTATGGCTATAAAATGATGAACAAATTCCCATAAGCCTGGCCTGGTCCCACCTCTGTATTTGGAGCCTCGTGACAGATAGAGGGGTTGAAACTCTTCCTTCATGTACTTGCTAGAGCTTAGAAACTGGTGTCTGGGGTCCTGGGATTGCTTTCAGGTTCAGGAAGTGACCCACGTGACCATCAATAAAAGGAAAGCCTCTTCTTTCTTTTCCATGAAAAGGTATTTTAGAAATACATGTATGTACGTAGATGATGATACCTGTGTCACTCTAAAGAGATATATACATATAGATATTTCCTATGATATGTGAAGAACAGTAGAGAAGAATACCAAATTAACAATGTTATTCAATTGTTCTATAGTCTGAAAGTGCCCAGGGCACCCAGAGCTGAGCCCAATAGGTGCTTAATAAATATTTTAAGAAAGAAAGGGGAAAATCTCCCAAATCTAATCTCCATCTGTACTTCCTTCGTCAAAGATCCAGGAACCAAAACGAATCTTCCAGTTTTAGGAAACATACCTAGGCCCACCTAACCGACTAAAAGAAAGATGAGAAGATGACAACCTATCACTCACCCAACTTCTCAGCACCTCCCATCAACACACACCGACCTTCATCACCCTGACCTCAGTGTGAGCACTGGAATAGCCACAGAGGAATGGACAACTGGGTCTCGGTAGAAGAAACGGTAAAGATGGGGGCATACCTCGGGTACAAAGACTTCTCATTGCAGCCTGGCTTTTCCTCTGGCCTCAGGCAGACCTAGGTTTTAGTTCTATCTTTGTCACCTACTAGCTGCATGACTGTCACTTCACCTTTTGAAATCTCACTTTTCCCTCCAGTTAGAGGGGTGATAACAGCCACCTGTGAGGGTTGGTGAGGACTAATAGAGAACATGTATTCAGTGGCTGGTACAGGGTAAGAGCTACTATGCACTCAGCATCCAGGAGCAGTTCTGTTTTCCCTCTGGCATACCTTGGGCCAGATTTTGGAATCTATCCTGCTTCTAGTTGCCAGACGATGGTAAGTCCACTGAACGGCTAAAGTCTTAACTCTGTGAGAAATGCATTACATTTACAAAACTTACTGAAAACTTTCTCCCAGATTATTAGGACTTTCTGCACTAGGGCCTCCGTTCGCTGTGGACCTTCACCTCTCTGCTTCCTCCCACTTCCCCAAGCCTTATCAAGATGCCAGAAATAGAGTCTTCCTACTCAGACATCACTGCCAACAGGAGCTGTGGCCAGCTAAGGGCTGGGTCAGCACTGGCTGGCTTCTCGGTTCGGGGAGGACACAGAAATGCAGCCCCAGCACGCTTTTCCAAGTTTCATTAACTGATGACATCATCAGGGAAGAGTTGCTGCTCTGCTGTGTCATAGCTATTTAAGCTATTTGTTCTCAGGGCTATGAGACTCCCTAAGGACCTGGGAAAGACGTCTATATATCCCTTCGATCAGGACTGCTTTGGGTTTCTATTTCCAAAGTTGAGAAATAAAGATAGCGCTGACTCCAGCCCAAGAACAGAATGAGCTCAGGTCTCCGTCTCCCTCACTGACCTCTTGCCGAGGATTATAGGCCAAGGGGGCCAGGTTCTGCTCTCCAGCCTAAGTCAGCTCCCTCCTGAGTCAGCTTTCTTCACCTTCCTATTATTAGCCACTGCTTTGGCTAGCTTCACTCACAGTATGATTACAGTTTAATAATACATCTCAAACAAGGAGGCAGCAAACTTCCTGGAGCTGGGTTTCCAAGGGCCTATAGAGCTCATGTTCCATCCAGAAGGCAGAGGCTGGGGCTCGTTTTCTGCAGAAGGAGCAATTGGATAGAGGAGTCACTGACCTCTGACATAAGTCACTGCTTTGGGGTTTCTCTCTTGCTGAGCTGCCCCTTGTTTAGGGCAGGAGACAAGCATGCAGGCTAACTTTTATTTTATTGGAGCTTTTATTCCCATAGATGTTCCTGTGCAGGGCTGAAAAACTGTGTTTTTTTGTTTCGTTTTGGTTTTTATCCAATAATGCAGATCTTTCAACTACCCGCTGGGCCAAGCTGGGGTTAGTCTTTACCAAGGTGACCTTTCCTCTGACACTACAGTAACAAGGTGGCCTACTCAGAGAGGCTTGAGTTGTCTGGATGGCACCGGGTTCCAACAGCTGATTGAACTCCAGCACACAAAAAATTTTCAGGCCACCTCCCCGTCTCTCCCAGTAAAAGCAGACATGCTAAACAATATTTGGGGTTAGATTTATACTGATAAGCAATGTATGGACTCACCCTGTAATTTGTTCCAGCATTCTTGTTCTTTGTGGGCCCTGGGTGGGAAGAACACTCAAGTTTAGGAACCAGACACCCTGGGTTCAAATTCTGACTCAGTCTGACTCACCTGAAATGGCTTAACAAATTTATTCTACTTTTCTGAACCTCCATCTTCTCATGTATATGAAATAAATGATAACCTCTCCTGAAATGGTCTTAATACAAATGAAAAGACACAGCTTTGGAAATATGTCTAGTACAATGCCTGGAATATAGTAGGTGATCAATAAACTGTCTTAATTTTCTTTCCAGAAAATGAAAGGCAGGGAAAAGGGCAAGCCAAGGCCATCCAAGCCCCTCATACTAGAAATGACCAGCATTTCTAAATGTGCAGACCCATGACATAAACGTCTCTGATATGAAGGCTCATGGGAACAAGAACTTTGTTTCCCTTCTCTAGATTCATTCCATTTAGAAGTCCCACAGAGAGGCCTAATCTGGATAGTGATATGTCTTGCTAAGGCCACAATGAGTCTTCTGGCTCCATTTACTGTCCCTAATGACATTTATCAGAGGTCTCAGTTCATAAACAAAGGAAGGCATCAAGAAGAGTGGGTAGGTGAAGGGTAGAGAAGGGTATCTGGCTGTTCCACCACTGTGTGCTTATCTACATTTCAAAGTCTCCTGAAATGTAGAACCAGGTTGACCTGACCTTAGGGTGAACCCTGCTATCAGCAAGGCGAAAGGAGAAACAAAATAGCATGCATGCCCTGTTTTTCAACCTGCTGAGAAATAATCGGTTCCCCAAACACCTGCTTATTAGATGGCAAATAACTGGGTCTCTTTAACCCAGTACAAGCTGGCTTCCTTCAGCTGACTACTTCAACTCTGGTTGGGGTGTTGGGAGAGGGTGGTGGGGTGGACTTTGTTCTTGCTACGGCTTGCTTCCTTCTTGGTTGCCAACAGCAGTCATATATCTGATGGGAGCCAGCCAGAGCTCCTGGCAGAACAAGTGGGGCAAGCCCCAGCATGACCTGCCCCCAGCTGGGCACTGACTGGGGGCCAGTTTGGGGGAGGAGAAAGCTGGGGCTAAATTGACTTAGGCTCATTTCTATTAAAGCAGCCCAGAATTCCCCTCACCTCAGCAGGCAAAGGAGCAGGACTTCCCGTGACACCTCTTGGGGAATGTCCTTATTTCTCTTGTGGACCTATTCTTAGTATTAACCCTAACATGATTTTATCTATATGCAAGTGTTGAGGGGGGGTGAGCACACTGTAATTTACGTACATGCCACAAAGACCACCCAATTTAAGGATCAGCCACCTGGACACCATTCACTCCATCAGTCACTCAACAAATAGTTTTTGAGCATTTACCTCACACCAGCCCTGTTCTAGGTTCTGAATACGCATTGGTGAATAAAACAAAGATGGTCTTTGCCCTAGGAGAGCCAGACAATGAATATGAAAATTAATGAATATGTAATTACATATTGTGAGAAATGCTACTGTGAGAGAAGTACTCAGGTACAACAGTAGAGAAAAGTGGTGGTGAGTGGAGTGTGTGAGTCTGATTTAGACAAGAAGGTCATGAAGGCCTTTCTGAAGATGTGATATTTAAGGACTTGGGGGGATTTCAGTGGCAATTGCCCATAAACGTTTCCTCTCTCTACTCAGCTAAGTTCCCTTCTCTCTTAATGCCAGCCTCTATGAACCCTGAGAATCTGCCAAGAAGGACTTCTCATGGTTTACTGGGCTCAAATTCATAACCAGAGTCTAGCGGCCATTGCTAACAGAAGTCTCTCACACCCTCTGCCACAGACTGAGATTTCAACTTCTTGTACTATGCTCCTGCCAGCTCAATCAACTATTATAAGGAAGTTCCTGTTTTCATCTTTCAACCAATGAAGTGAGACCTGCCCCGTCCAATCAGAACTGTACAATTATATTCTCATTTGCATCTAAAATGACCAATCAGAACTGCTCTATAATGACCAATCAGAATGCACAACACTGACCAGTACTGTACTAATTAGAAAACCTCATTTGCATAAAAGTAGACCAATCAGCAACCTGGGTGGGAACTTTCTCTATAGAAGGTGGCCTCCCCTTGGCTGCATTTCCTTGGTTTGCAAACTGTTCATCTGAATAAAGTTTTTCCTTTTTCATGCCTTGGATTGGGAATTTTTGTTGACAGCTCTAAGAAGGAAAGAGTACCTCAGCCAGGGATACAGTAAAGAATATTTTGGGAGAACAGAGGGGGCTACAAAACCCTCCTTCCAAGTTTCTTGCTGGAAGACTTCTCTTCCCTTTCTCCCCCAACCCCCACACCCCACTGTCCTCTGTCCAGGGCCTTTCTGGCACACTTGTTTCCTCACAAGTGTTTCCTTGTTCCTGTCCCCCAACATGTTCTCATCACTGTGAGGACATTGCCCTTCCTGGCTCAGCCTAGAGAAGCCCTTATGGGTTCATTGTCTTTGAAAACAGTTTTCTCCAAAGTCCCCACAATCCTGCGCTTGAATCTCCAGAAGCCAAATAGCTCTAACCTGCAGTAGATAAAACTCACCATTCCTGCTGGGCCGGCAGGCTAATTATAGAGTCTTCTTTCTATCACTCTTTATCTCAGGATTGTTTTCCTAAATTAGCATTAGTTAGATTGATATCAATGCCATCTAGCCCCTGCTCTAAGGAGTTGGCCTTCTAACTGTTTGGAACCAACCCAGACATTAGAGATAGACAGACCTGGGTTTGAATCCCAGCTCCCCCACCCCACCCCCACCCCTTATCAACTTTATGACCTTGGGCAAGTCAAGAGTCTTCTCTGGGCCTCAGGTTCCTTATGTGCAAGATGAGGAGGAGGATAATTTCTACTCTGTGGAAGTCTGTATAAGAATTAGCCAAGAGGTAGGCAAGATGGATGGAATGTAGTAGATGCCTTACAAATGGGAACCTTTGTTATTGTATCAGCTATAAAATAACCTGACTAGCATTTTGGCAGTGCCTCTTGGGAAAACGATTGATTGCACTGTTAAGGATGGTGGCCAGGTCTCCATTTCACCATCCATTTGGCTACAATAGCTCTTTAATCTGTATATTGCTAAGAACCAGGTGAAAGGAGGACACTTCAGGACATGGTAAAGGGCATGGATCCCAGAATCTCGGATTGGAAGGAATCCTGAGAAAACTCTAGTCCAAGTTTTTGCTATCGGGCAGGACTGCATTTAAATCTCAGACAGATGGAAATCTTCTCCAGTACATAGTTCAGCAGCCACCACCAATGCTGCCCCAGTGGTACTACTCCTGGGATCACGCACACTTCACTGTATTTACATCACTTATTCAATCATTACTTTAAAAAATATTTATGGAATACCTACTATGTGCTGAGTACTATTCAAGGCACCTGGGACATGGAGGCAAAAAGACAAAATTTTACCCTTTGTGAAGACCAGCTACAAGTAAAAATTTAAAAAGAAAGAAAGAAGGGTGGCAGGTTAGCTCAGTTGGTTAGAGCGCGGTGCTAATAACACCAAGGTTGCCGGTTCAATCCCTGCACTGCGAGCTGCGCCCTCCTTAAAAAAAAGAAAAAGAAAAGAGAGGAAAGAAGGGAGGGAGGGGAGATGGGGGAGAGAGAAAGAAACAAAGAAGAGTGATATAAGAAAATAAAACAAGGGAACAGTATAGAAATTGGTGGGGGGTAAAAGGGTTATGTGATATGGTGGCCAGAGAAGTCCTCGTCGAAGAGATGACATCTGAGCAGAGACCTGATGGGTGAGAAGGAGCCAGACATGAAAGGATCAGGGACAGAGCAGAGACCTCAGTGAAAAGTCTCCAGGAAGAAACAAGCTCGATGTGTTTGAAGGAACTGAAAGAATTTCCATGTGGTTGTGGGTAGTGAAAATGTAGGTGCCAGAGTATGTAGATCTTGAAAAGTTGAATTTTATTCTAATTGCAGCATTTTAAGCGGAGTCCCAGCAAGGTCTGATTTATGCTTTGAAACGATCCTTGCAGCTTTTCTTGGAAATGTGCTGTAAGTGGCATGAGTGAAAGTAGGGATTGTTGCAGGAGGGCAGGCAAGGGCAGATGGTGGCTTGAACCAGATTGTAGCATTGAAGATGGTGAAAATTGGCCAGATTTAAGATATATTTGGGGGGTGGAGCTAAAAGACTTGCCTGTGAGTTAGATGTGTGTGTGTGTTTGTGTGTGTGTGTGTGTGTGTGTGGTGATAGAAAAAGAGGGATCAAAGATAACTTCTAGAGTTTGAACCTAATAAACTAGGAGGATAGTAGAATTGTTCAATAAGATGGGATTGTTTGGGAGAAATTACTTATTCCACATCTTTCTCCTCCTCAAAATATAAGTTCCATGACAGCTAGCCCCCTAACTCTCATTCACTGCTATGTGCTCAGTGTCTGGTGCAACACCTGGATTGCAGAATAATAAAATAAAATACCAATAATTGAGTGTTTAATGCATGCCCGGCACTCTCCTTCATACTTTATATTCTTTCTCATTTAATCCTCACAAGAGACCTGTGAGGAGAGACTTGCTTGAATCCTCATTTTACAAACAGGGAATTGGGTTCAGAAAGGTTATATGACAGCCTCAAAATTGCATAGTTATTAAGTGGTAAAGCTTAATAAGCTTTAAGTTAAGTGGTGTGTCTGGCTCCAATTTCTATGCTCTTCACCACTTTACTACATGGTCAAATAGTCTGAATGGATAGATGGATGGATGGGTGGGTGTGTGGATAGGTGGCTCAAAGGATGGATGAATCGATGAATTGGCAGATGGCAACATCACATGCTAAAAATCACTGGTACCAAAATGTCTCTCTGAAAGTGGCAGATTTTCAAACTGGAAAGATCTTCTCCTGAAAAGAAAAAAAATAAAAGAGCCAAATGTAAATTCCCACTAGGGTTATTCCCAGGAATTCAAAGGAGATAGAATTCACTTGAGAGAAAAAAAATATATAGAAAGCTCTAAAAAGCTTTATTAAAAAAAACAAAACAAAAAAACACAAAAAACAGAAATTTGAAAAAAATTATCTTTTCAGGAAGCATTTCCTAGTATTTTTGTTTTCAATGATCTGGGATTACTTTAAGAGCCTCAGGAGCACATGAAATATGTTTGATGTTTGAAAAATATCTTTTGAGAACTTTGATCAGAACAAAGGCAGAAAATATTGCTGTGAGTCAGGCCGCCCAGAATTTGGAGCTACTCAGGAATGTCGTTTATTACTTCCACGGCTAAACAAGTCCATCCAATCTTTGTCATGGCCCATTAGGATCAGTTTCACAATGTTTTTAGTGGGTGCTCTATTAGACTGCAGCCTTCTTAAGGAAGGAACCCCGCTCCTAGTTCATATCGACAAGGTGACTCAGGTCAGAAAGCTGGGAACCAGCCTAGATCAATCCCCTTTTCTCACTAAAATGGCATAAATAGAACATCTGTTGAGCACTTACTGTGCTGGGCACTGTTCTAGGTGCATGGATCTCATTTGATCTGTACCACAACCCTATATCGTAAGTACTTATCATCCTCATTTTATATGAGGATGTTGAGGCCAAGCGTTCAAGTAACTCAGCCAAGTCACACTGCTAGTAAGTGTATGGAACCAACGCAGTCTGGAACCACAGCTTGTGTGGTTAATCACTTTACTGCCTCATGGGGAAACCAGCCTCAGATCCCAGGGATTCTGGCTTCTTAATCATACTCATCTGTCTCTTCTTCTTTATCCCCATGGACACAGTCCGAGGTTAGGCATTTCATCTTTTTTTCATCTGCAATATTGCTACATATTCCTTGTTACCTCCCTGTCCTCATCTAGCCTCTCTCTAATCTTCCTTCCCATAACTGGCCAAGTTAGAATTTGATGTCCATCTGACCATGTGAGGCTTCCGCTCAAAGTCCTTTATTGGTTGCCTGGGAGTTAAAACCCACACTCCCGACAAATCCCTTCAACCTGGCCCTGACCTCCTTGTGCAGCCTCATCCTCCTCTCCTGTTGTTTTCCTTGAGCCCTGTGTTCCAGGAATTACCAAATGTGCTCTCTCCGGTTTGAATGCTGGGGCTAGGCTGTGCCCAGAGAGCTTCTCCCTTTTCTCCTCTGTTCAAAACCCCCACCCCATATACATGAGCACACGTGCACATGCGCACACATACACGCAAGCATTTGCCTGCACCCTATCCATTCTGTGATTCCTCTTTATTCTTTGAGACTCAACTCTTAAGATGCCTCCTCTGTGAAGCCTTTTCTCACCTCGCACAATCAGATTTAGGCACCTCTTCCTCCTCTTTGGCATTGCCCCTTCATACTTCTGATGAAATGCATCATTTTTTAGTTATAATTTTCTCTTTACAGTCTCTCTTTAAGATTTTAAGGTCCATGAGGGGGGAACCATAGTTACTTTATTCCTGTTGTATCCCCAGCATCTGTACCTATTGATAAATCTCTGTTAAATTAATGATTTGTTGAAATTAATTTGTTTTTTGAAGTAGAGTTTGAAACCTAGAAATCATTTTGTCCTCACATTTTCCCACTGGTAGACTTATCTGCCTGGGGATTTTTGTTGCAATGGAGCTCTAGTTGTAGGTAGAATATACAGAGGGTGTCAAAAAAATGTATACACATTTTAAGAAAGGAAAACTGTATTGAAATTGTAATACTCAATATATACTGATAACAAAAGATGAATACAAGTCACGTTTGACTTCTGCAATTACAAGAGGTGCTCAAAGTGGTTACCATCAGCATCCAGACACTTCTGATAACGGCAAAGTACTGCCTGAGCAATGTTGACAAAAGTGTCCACTTGTATACATTTTTTTGGCACCCCTGGTATAGTGGTTCAGAATGAAGACTCCAGAGACACATTACTTTGGTTCAAAACTCGACTCTACCATCTAGTTAGGTGTGGACCCTTAGGAGTTGCCATCTCACTAAGCCTCTTTACTATGAAACAGGATTGGTAATAGGACCTACTTTCTAGGGTTAATCTGAAGGCTAATGAAAAAAAGAACAGGTGGAGCATTTGGTGGTTGGCACAGCGCCAGTGCTCAGTACATATGAGCTATTATTAGTACCTGTTTTCCTAACAGCTTCACTTGACCCCATTGTGTCACCATCACTTTTTGAATCAAATGTGGTTTTTGAACATGGATGTTCAGTTTCAGCAGGCCCTGCATTTGCCATGGTATTGGGTCACCCTGGATACAAGGCCTTGGGGAATATGGATGCAGATAGTGGCTGAAACCAGGGGTAGCCTTTTGCTTGTGAGTCATGATTTATTGTCTAGAAACCAAAAGTAGGCATTGCCAACCAGTCCTCAGATTACTTGAATTCTTCAAAATCTTCACATCTCTGACCCTTGTTCCCCTTTGTATTTGGTAAAAGAGAAGTGACTGGTATACAAATCTTGGATACAAGCAGCAATTTCTCCTTGGAGGAAAATAAATGGGACATACAGACTTTCCAGGTAAGCTGTGGAGTGTTTTGTTCCTTTTGTTGGCTGTGCAAAGGTGAACAAGAAGTAACCCTGGGTAAAGAGAGCCACCAGTGTGTGTTCCACAAACCACTGGAAGAAATGCCTTCCTTTCAATTCTCATGCACAAGGAGGGGTTTTAGTCTCTTTTTCATATCTGACTTTTCTAGATCTTTATCCAAGCAGCTTCTTTTCAAGGTCGCAATAGTCTCAAAAGAGCTTTGAACTAAATGGCCAAGACTATAAATTGCAAGATTATCCTGCAAATGTGTGTGCCAATGGAGTGAATGAGGAGTGACAAGCAAAAGAACAAGATGATTCCTCAAAAGGATTCAAAGACTCTTCATGTCAAATTACTTTCTAAAGAACTCTGAAATAACACAGTTTTGGGTCAAGGGTGATGTTTTCCTTTAAATGTGCAATTTTTTTATTATCATTTTGTATGTGGCTATTTTAACAATGCTATTATCCCAGCCATCTTTCTGCGAGAACTGGCATTTCTGGTTTAAAGGAAACTTGGTTGGAAAACAGGAGTTAACAAAAAATGGTTGTTTTTATCATCTATGCCAAGAGCAGAATGGGTTTTTCCAAATGGATTAATCAGAAAATTTAGCCAAAAGGTATATTTCCTACCTAAATGGATGGCAAAATCTAATCATTGGGAAGATTATGAGATCCCACACCTGGGTCCCTCTTCCAACACCTGCTCTTTTACTTCTTAGTTTTTTCATTCTCGTCTTTATGTTTTCTTATGAAACAAAAGATATTTTTTGCTTATTATGTAAAGTTTCTCTTAAATTCCCTGTCTTTTTATCTTGTTTGGTCAGATAGGATTTTCTGTGCATTTATCCCTAGGTAGGAATGTGGCAGTAGAAACCAGAAAGGAAAAATAATGAGTATCCACATCTATTAGAATGACTAAATTGACAGACAGACAGACAATTCCAAGTGCTGACAAGAATGTGGAGCAACTGGAACTCTCACACATCGCTGGTGGGAATGCAAAATGGTACAACTACTTTGGTCATGTGACCCAGCAATCTCACATCTAAAAACTTACCCAAGAGAAGTGAAAATATATACACAATATACACATAAACCCGTCCATAAATGTTTGTAGAAGCTTTTTCATGATAGCCAGACACTGGAAACAACACAAATGTCCACCAACTGGTGAACATATTGCAGTATATCCATACAGTGGAATATTATTCAGCAATAAAAACTAATGACCTACTGATCCATGCAACAACATGGGTGAATCTCTAAAGCATTATGTTAAAGCATTATGAAAGAAGCCAGACCCAAAAGGCGACATAACGTATGGCGTTCTGGAAAAGGCCAAACTACAGGAACAGAACACATATCAGTGATTGCTGAGGTCTGGGAATGAGAGCAGGGGGTTCATTATATAAGGGACACGAAGGAACTTTGTGAGATAATGAAAATATTGAATATCTTGATTATGGTGATGGTTAGTTACGTGACTGTATACATTTGTCAAAACTTACAGAGCGACATAACTGAATTTTGCTATCTGTAAATTATATCTAATTTGAAAATATTTGTTATTTCTTTGGGTTTGGAGTTTCAAATTCCTAGGCCATCAAGGGTAAGAAAAGAAGTCTCTAGGCAAGAACAAAGTATTTGGTAGAAAACATTATAAATGAATGCTATGCTTCTCCACCTCCATCTCTTACCTGAAAGGGATTCCCTAGACCGAAGAGTTTAGGAAAGAGAGAGGAAAAGAAAATGATCAGAGAGACCTATGGGGCCTGGAGATAAAAAGGCTGAACCAAAAATGGCCCCACAGAAAGGGTTAGAGTCCATGTTCACCAGTAGCCCAGCTTACAACTGAGTGAGCCTATACACTGCCTGCATCCAGGCCATACTGGTAAGACCTTTTCTTGGGCAGCAGATAGCACATCACTTTCTGATGAGCCAGATGAAATGACTTGTTTGTGCCACCCCAAGACTTTGCTCACCTCTCTGTCCAACATACCCCATGTAGGAAAATCCTCCTCCTTGTTAATACATGAGTGACTGCCAGGCACCCCGGGCTCCCCAGTACTTGTACTTAGGTTGGACTGAATAAAACCATTTGAGACCTGTTTAAGAGTCTGGGCCCCTGCCCTGAAAGGAGACCTAGGGAAGGAGACAGACAATATAACCTGGTAAGGACCATGGCAGAGGCCTGGTACATGTGCTATAGGGGCCCAGAGGAAGATGGGCAGCAAGGGACCCCTGGGAAGCCTTATCAGAATTATATTTTCGAGTCCAAACCAGTAACTCTGTGGTAACTCTGACTTTTGTGTGTGTGTGTGTGGGCAACTACCCACTCCCACTTTTTAAATAAGCACTCCCTGAAAGGCTTGAGAACTCTCCCTGAAGGCAGGAACTTTGTCTGTTTATCCCTAACATAATGCCTGGCTCATAAAGATTTTTTGAAAGAATGTGTAAGTTATTGTTTTGGAGAATATTTAATATTTGCCAAATTCCTTGGGAAGAAATATAAAACATGTTTAGAAAGTGCATGCCAAATTACAAGCCATCCTACTAATAATCCAGTAGGATTTGTCTAGGGAGTTGCATATATTTTTCAACTTTGAAAAACATACATCCATGCCTTGCCTTCACCACTCCTGAAGCAACAGCAATCCACATTTCTTCAGCTCTAGAGAGCCAGGCATTATCTCACTTACTGCTTACAACCCTCTTTTACAGATGAGTCAACTGAATCTCAGAAGGCTAACTGACCTACCCTAGGTCACAAGCTAACTAGAGCCTGGAGATCTGCTTTTTAAATTCCCACATGCCTGTTAGACTGTCCACAGGCAAAAAGGATCTTTACAGGCATTCTCAGGTTGAGTTCTCCTGCCTTATAGCACTGCTTTTTCAGGCAAGTCTCCCTTAGACTAAACCTAGGTCTACCCAAGGCAAGTTGAAATATCCGATGCACTGGATACAACAGGTGCAAACCAATGAACTCTGTGGTTATTCTGACCTTTTCTTTGCAGGATGAATACCCATTCCCCTTGTTAAACAGAAACTCCCAGAGGTCCCTCCTACAGCTAGGGCCCCAGAAGGTCAGTGGCGCTCCCTTTCCTCAATCTTCTTCCTTCAGATGGCTGACATTCTCACTGGTACTATTTCTTTGTAATATCATTGAGATTTAAAACATAAAATGAAATGTGAATCTTGGGTGGGTCTTGTCACCATGTAAACAACTTAAAGCTTGTGTGCCTCCAGGAGATGTGGATAGTTTCCCAAAGGCTATGGAAATAAGGGACTGGGGACTGGACAAAGCTAAAACAAACTCTTACTGGATTAGTGGCAGTTTGGGTAATAAACATGGCATGTTTAACAGAGGATTATGTTCATATTATGATCAGCAGCATTGTCAACCAATATTCTCAATTTTCAACATTGTACAGAACATGCCAGCCCAGTAAATGACAACTGAAATAATCCTACTTTTGTAAAGGGACATTTTAAACTTTATTAAGGTGGTTCAAAGAATGTGGTATGAAAAAAAAACATATGCAGTAATAAATTTCAAAAACATTCTGTAGATGCATTTTTGTTTCTGGGAACGGGACACCAAAATTTTCTCGAGATTCCATTATTAAAGCCATAAATAAAATATCCTTTTGCAACTGCTCGGTTGCTATGCTTACCTGGCATTGCTCTGGAGAAGTGGCTTGGAATTGGTGGCAAGCAGTCCAGGGGAGGCTAAGGAAGTGAGCAAATCTGAGGGCATTCCGCTTCCTCTCCCACATGTGGCCTGCCCATCAGACCAGGAAAGGTGCAAGGATAACGAGTAAATTTTGCTTTATTGAAGACCACCAAAGGTGGTTACGATAAAAATTTCAAAAACAGGGTCCTAAAATGTTTTTCTAGCTGATGCCGTTCCTCTCCCCCACCCCCCAATAAATGTACACATTCTCCTCTAGAAGTAAAAGCAAGCAGCATGGTGCAGAGACCACTGGCCTGATTGATGGCCTATGTGCTCGGGGTTCCTGTTCCAGTTCCAGTTCCACTACTTACCAGGCCCATGACCAAGCGTTGGCTTTCTAACCTCACTGGGTGTCAGTCTCCTTTGTGGAGGTAAATCAGAGGGGTGAATGTTGAATCTAAATATCCTATGTACTAGCAATGCCCATCACAGTGACTTCCAGTCACTAAAAAAAACACAACACACAAAAACAAACAAAAACAAAACAAGACAAGTGACACTTGCTAAAGCATCTTCGATCTGGGCAACGTGCTGGTCTACTTTATGGCTGTTCTGTGATCCTCACAATAACTTATATGTGGGTGCTGATATCCCCTCGATTTACAGACGAGGGGAACTAGTCCTGAGAATTACAGTGACTTCCTCAAAGTGACCAATGTATAAGCATGCAGTCAGGCTTCAAATCCCCATCTGTCCAACACCAGAGCCAACCTTCTTTCCACTTGACCCTGCTCATTTCTGAACTTGGGATAAATCAATTAACATATTTTAATTTAAAATACACACAAGAGTTTTGTCAGAGTTTTCAAATAACTTGCTAATACCTTGAAAAATCCAGTGTCTCTAGCCATTCTATCTCTCATTAACATGATCCCACATCACCTGGGAATTAGAAGTGTCTTCATGTGACATGAACTTTTAATCCTTGTCTTGTTCCTAGCTTTCCTGAAGAGTTAGTTCCAAATGGCCCCAGAGAGATGTTGTCATATGTTAGGATACTTTAGTTCTGCGTGGGCAAGTTTTGGGATGTTTGTCTTTTAAAGCCGTCTAAACAACTGAAGGCAACACTTTTTTCCCTGCAATCAACAGGCCTGATAGCCTGTAAAATAAAGGTATAACACGACTCCACTCTTTCTCAGTTCTAAGCTCTTGGCTCCCACTGGAAAAGCCAGGATTTCCATTTCATGAAAAAAGAATAAAACATAAGAGAACAAAATAGCCATGAAATTTTGGGTGTGTGCTTAGATCTGCTAGATAGTTTCCTATTTTGTAGTTATTCCTGTTTCCTGAGTGGCAAGCCGGGGCCACAGGTAGGGTGTAGGCTTCAGAATCAGAACAAGAGTTTAAAAAATCCCAGCTCTTCCATGGGCACGTTATTTACACTCTCTGAGCCTTAGTTTCTCCTCATAAACAGGGGATATTCGCTTTATAAGATTGTTGTGAAATTAAACAAATAACGTACGTAAAGAGCAAATACAATACTCCTCTTTATTCCACTCCCAATTAAAAGTAGACTTGAGCAGTCTGCAATAATAACAATTATTTCATTATTGACTTCTTACCTTTTTACTAAGGGACATAAGTATTTGAGACCAGGTGCTTTAACTTCAGAGTTTGCCCTGTGCCCTGCTCTAGGACATGAGCCATTTATTAAGTTCAGGTGAAAGAATTTGTGACCAATTGCCTTTGCAGGAAACAGCTGCCTGTGAGGGTCATGGCTGATGTGGCTGGCTATTTGGGCGACAGTAGGGAGGGTCATGAATAATCCTTTGTTCTCCCACTCTGCACAACTAGTACCACTGACTTTCTGTTCCCTGAGGTTAGTTTCCTGACTAGATTAGGCACATTATTAAGTAAAACAACAACAACACAAAAAACGCTTGTTGAATAAATAAACGCAAATAATAAAGTGATCACTCACAGTGTAATCATTTACTTCACGCCAGAAACATTTAATGCTAACCTCATCTCTATTCTCCTCTTAGGGACGCTAACACATTAAACAGATTTTTTAAAGCTGTTAATTCTCCACCATCCTCCACCATCACATTAATTCAATGTTCACCAAAGCATTTATTAAGTACCTACTATTAATCAAGGGGCCAAGGATTACATATGTTATCCATTACTGACAATTAAACAACAAAGCCCAGCTTATATTCAGCTATGGAATAGACAGTATTTTTCAGGTAGCACTGACTTTTGTGGCGTCAATTTTCTAATTTGCATTTCCTGAACGCTTACTTACATACTAGGCAGTCATGTGGGCAGACTGGGACAGTGTCCTGTGAAGCCACCCTAGAATTGACAAGGCTGGAGGAAGAGAGAGGATGACATTTGGAACACGGTACAGGGAAAGAGCACAGGCCTGTGAAGTCAGACAGGCCGGGTCTTGACTGTGTCACTGGTAAGGAAACCTTGCAAAACCTCAATTTCATCATCTATACAATGAGGATAGTCAGCATTTAACTGTGAATCAGCTTTTCCACAGGGTGGTGGGGATGCCTAGGACGATGTGAGAAAGTACCTCATTGCAAGGATCCTATGTAAAGTTACGCAACACAGGGTCTGGCACAAAGCAGGCCCTCAATGAACACTAATGTGCTCCCTTCTCTTTCTCCCAGCTTCATCTCCTAGACAGTCACAGTGGGGAGTAAGAGCTTGGAAGAGTGAGGACCCAAGGATTGCCGGTTTGAGACTGGTTATCTCCTGCACATGTTATGTTTTCTCTCTGCCCTATCTGCCAAAGGCAAACAAGAATGAAATGATAACAGGCACATCCACTGAAGCAAAACAGGTCACAGGAAGAAGATAACACACTCAAGGACAAAGAAAAGTCAACGGTAGCTGGGCCCAAATGGGTAGGTGAAAATTCATGGGAAGTAGAGAAAGGATTTCTATTTTATAGGAATAGGCTTTTAAAATATTATCACCAATATGAAAACACACAAACATATATACCCTTGTGTGGTTTTAATATTTTCTTTCTTTGCGATTTAGGTTGCCTTTACAAGGTGTGAACTCCGTAGGTTATGGAGGCAAGCTTTGGAAAAAGTTATTTAAAATATAGTATAAATTAATGATATTTAGGCAAAAATGTTTAGCCTGTTAAATGAAGGCACCAGAATACAAAGCTGTGCTTACAACAACTGGCTATTCAAGGCTGTGTGTGCATATGGACAAGACTGCAGAAAAGATACTAGGAAAACAAAAATAGCAGATTTATTAGGACGGTTGAATTGCCTCACCCTGTGCCTGGAATCTAACAGATGTTTAATAAATATTTGTTCAATGATTAATGAGAAGACTTGATTTTCCATATATTATAACTGTGAAAATTTATCTCCCTTTGTTAGGCAATTATTCAGAGATAATGCTGCCTCTTTTTGACATAATTTTTGCTGTTTTACTTTTTTCCCTTCACCTAATGCATTCCTAGCTCCGCGAAAGCAATTTGTGTAAGCAGAAAAGCTTGCAGACTCTAAGAAAAAGGGGCTTAGTAGACAGAAATGATAAAGGTCACTCACGTATTTCTGATATTTAAAGCCAGGAGAAGCATTTGTAGACAAGCAGGATATTGAGTTTTATTCATTAATTGGCCAACTATCCTTGGAAAAAATAACCCCTTAGGGTCTCAGTTGACAGATCTGTGAATGGGGTTAGACAGATGACTTCCTACAGGCCTTTCAGTTACTTAAATGTTAAATGTCAAGATAAAACTTGCTAGATCAATTAAGACAGATGTGCCCTGAGATTTAAGATTCTCCAGGGATCCAAGATGACGGAATAAACACCCGTGCCTGCTTCCTTCCATGAACAAATTAAAATTACAACTAGGGCAGCCAGTTGGCTCAGTGGTTAGAGTGCAGTGCTCATAACACCAAGATCACCAGTTCGATTCCTACATGGGCCAGTGAGCGGCACCCTCCACAACTAAATTGAAAACAGCGGCTTAACCTGGAGAAGATGGGTCCTGGAAAAACACACTGTTCCCCAATATTCCCCAATTAAAAAAAAGAAAAAGAAAGAACTAAGTCTTAAAAAAAAAAATTACAACTAAATTACGGAACAATCAACCTGGAGAACCATTAGAAGTTTTATAACTAAGGATAAGAAGAAGCCACATCAAGACTGGTAGGAGGGATGGAGACGCAAACCAAGTTGGTCCCAAACCTCAATGTGGCAGTTGAAAATACAGAGGGATACCTCGGCTGAGGAGGTGCACTCCTGGAGGAGCAAAGGACCCCAGCCCCACTCCAGGCTCCCCAGCCCAGAGTACTGGTGCCGGGAAGAGAAGCCCCCACAATATCTGGCTGTGAAAAACAGCAGGGATTGCAACCATCTGGCTGGGACGGAAGGCTGCAGGAGAAACCCAGACGTCCTCTTATTAAACAGCCTGCACACAGACTCACTCACTTGTAGGCACTCACCTTGGGCTCCAGCGGAGGGATGGTGACTTGGGGGTTGTCAGAGGCATACGCAGAGCAGAATGGGGTGTGAGGCTTCGAGGCCAGGGCTGAAGACAGTTGCCGTTTTCTTGTCCTACTCCTGTGCAGCTAGCTAGGCAGGCAGCTGCCATCTTTAATGTGTTGAGCCCTCCCCCTACGCTTACGGCCAAATGTGAATCTGATTGGTCTGGTGTGCTCTGGGGCTCCACCCTGCTGACTCACTGGGACCCCACCCCCCACAACTCCTCCAGCACCCGTAGCAAGTACTCAGGTGAGAAGCCAGCCCCGCCCACATTGAACTTTTCCTTGGAAAACTATAGGAGTCCACGGGATCCAGGTGGGCAACTATTGGCCTCAGTGGGCTCTGAGACTTTTTGTGAGTAGCTCTAGGCTCAGAACTTGCACAAAACCAGACTCTACATTAACCTGGTGAACACAACTCTTCCCACACTAGTGATTCTGAGACCCTGCCTCACCCAACTCACATACTGCATGAGGCTTTATCAGCGTTTGAACTTTAAGGGAGCCAGCAGGGGGCAGCAGGCCTCGGAGTGTCCTGGCTTTTTGCGGAGCTACCCCAGGCCCAGTATTGGTGGCAGACATCCTTAGTTTGCAGTGTGGCCTCTCCCACATGCCTCCAGATTTACCATAGGCAGTGAAAACTTGCCATTGCTTTGTAGATCCTACCAAGTAGTCCCCAGCTGGTCACAGGCAGTGGGTGACTTAGGCCTACACCAGAGCCCTTCCCAAAAGGACCCAGAACCAACATACATGGTGGTTGGCTTCAGACCACAGCAGAGCACCGCCCAATTTAGCCCCACAAGCAGCATACACAAAGGACAGTCTCAACAAGCACCAGAGCCCACTGGGGAAAATCCCACTCATTGGGGTAAACCCCACACACAGCAGCCTATAAGCTGTGGTCTTTACCAAACCCCACAACCAATTAGCCTGAGGGTCAATCCCACTCACTGATATGCCAATAGCAACCAAGGCTCAACTATAATAGGAGGGCACATACAACCCACACAAGGGACACTCCTGTAGCACCCAAAGCTCGTGACCAGGGAGAGTGCCAAATCCCTATAGGGCACAAACTACATAAGGCCACCTGGCCAAGACTGGGAGACAGAGCAGATCTACCTCATGCATAGAAACAAACACAGGGAAGCAGCCAAAATGAGGAAACAAAGAAATACATCCCAATTAAATGAACAGGAGAAAACCTCAGGAAAAGAACTAAATGAAATGGAGGCAAGCAATCTGTCAGAGACAGAGTTTAAAACAGTGGTTATAAGGATGCTCAAGGAACTTAGTGAGAAGTTCAACAAAGAGATAGCAAGCAGAAAGAAGAACATAGAAACCATTAAAAAAAAGAACCACTCAGAAATGAAGAATACAATAATTGAAATGAAGAATGCGCTAGAAGGAATCACCAGCAGACTAGATGAAGCAGAGGACTGAATCAATGATTTGGAAGACAAGGTAACAAAACAAAAAAAAAAACCCAACTGGAAGAGCAAAGAGAAAAAAGAATCCAAAAAAAATGAGGATTGTTTAAAAGACCTGTGAGACAACATCAAGCATAACAACATTTGCTCATAGGGGTACCAGAAGAAGAGCGAAAGCAAGGGATTGAGAACCTATTTGAAGAAATGATGACTGAAAACTTTCCTAACCTGGTGAAGGAAATAGATGTACAAGTCCAGGAAGTGCAGAGAGGTCCAAACAAGATGAACCCAAACAGGTCCATACCAAGACACATTATAATTAGAATGGCAAAGGTTAAAGACAAACAGAGAATCCTAAAAGCAGCAAGAGAAAGGCAACGTGTAACCTATAAGGGAGCTCCCTTAAGATTGTCAGCTGATTCTCAACTAAAACTTTGCAGGCCAGAAGGGATTGGCACAAAATGTTCAACTTAATGAACAGTAAGGACCTACAACCAAGATTACTCTACCCTTTTTTTCACTCACACCTCCAACCCCCTTCCCATCTGGCAACCATCAATATGTTCTCCATATCTATGAGAGTGCTACCCAGAAAAGCTATAATTTAGAATCAAAGGACAGCTAAAGAGACTCCCAGACAAGAAAAAGCTAAAGGAGTTCATCATCACCAAACCAGGAATGTTATAGGGCTTTAAGATGGAAAAAAAAAATCAAAATTATGAATAAAATGGCAATAGCTACATATCTATCAATAATTATTTTCAATGTAAATGGATTAAATGCTCCAATCAAAAGACATAGGAGGGATGAATGGATAAGAAAACAAAACCCTTACATATGCTGCCCACAACAGACCCACTTCAGATTGAAAGACACACACAGAGGGAAAGAGATGGAAAAAGGTATTTCATGGAAATGGAAACCAACAAAAAAGCTGGGGTAGCAATACTTACACCAGACAAAATAGACTTTAA
Source organism: Rhinolophus sinicus (assembly GCF_057876585.1). NCBI lineage: Eukaryota > Metazoa > Chordata > Mammalia > Chiroptera > Rhinolophidae > Rhinolophus > Rhinolophus sinicus. Next base: position 29,175,188 of record NC_142512.1, read on the forward strand.
AACAGGCTATAACAAGACACAAAGAAGGACCCAGTAATACCATTTCTGGGTATTTTCCAAAGAAACCCAAAATGCTACTTTGAGGTGACATGTGCATCCATATGTTCATTGCAGCACTGTTTACAATGGCCAAGATGTGGAGGCAGCCTGGGTGTCTGTCAATGGAAGAATGGATAAAGAGGTGGTGGTGTATATATACAATGGAATATTGCTCGGTCATGGAAGGAAATGGGTTCTTGTCATCCACAGTGGCATGAATAGATCTAGAAGGTATTAATATTGTGCTGAGTGGAGTATGTCAGACAGAGAAAGACAGAAGCAATGTGATTTCACTTATATGTGGAATCTAAAGAACAAAATAAACAGATCAAAAACACTCTCATAGATACAGAGAAGATATTGATGGTTGCCAGATGGGAAGGGGGTTAGGGGTGTGAGTGAAAAAAAGGGAAGGGATTAAGAAGTACAAATTGATTGTTACAAAGTAGTCATGAGGATGTAGGATATAGCATAAGGAATATAGTCAATAATATTGTAATAACTATGTGTGATGTCAGATGGGTACTAGATTTGTTGGGGTGATAGATGGGAGGGGGTAAGGGGGCAAGGCAAAAAAGGTGAAGGGATTAAGAAATACAAATTGGCAGTTACAAAATAGTCATGGGGGATGTAAAGTACAACATAGGAAATACAGTCAATAATATGGTAATAACTATGTATAGTGCTAGGTGGTTACTAGACTAGTCACGGGGATCACTTCTTAAATTATATAAATGTCTAACCACTAGGCTGTACTCCTGAAATTAATATAAAATAATATTGAATATCAACTGTCAGTGGAAAATTAAATTTTTTGCGGGAAACGAGTAAACTCGTCATATCGCTTCTAGTTGGAACTGGCAAAAATTTTGCAAAGTAAATAAATAGAGACCTCTTTTTAAACTAAAACACTGAAAGTTTCATAGAAAAATATCAAATAGATCGAAAGATATGAATATTTTACGGAAAGTCTAATTTTGGCGAGAAAATGTCAAAAAAGCCCCGCGTTACGACGCGATTTGGCGGGAAAATGCCCGCTTACAAAGTGTTAAAAAGGGGGTTAAGGTGAAGGGGAATAAGAGGTTCAAATTTCCAGGTATAAAACAAATAAGTCATGGGGATGTAATGTACAGCATGAGGAATATAGTCAATGTTGTTTTTTTCTTTTTTTTAAAGATTTTATTGGAGAAGGGGAACAGGACTTTATTGGGGAACAGTGTGTACTTGCGGGACTTTTTCCAAGTCAAGTTGTCCTTTCAATCTTAGTTGTGGAGGGCGCAGCTCAGCTCCAGATCCAGTTGCCTTTAGTTGTAGGGGGCGCAGCCCACCATCCCTTAGATCAAACCAGCAACCTTGTGGTTGAGAGGATGTGCTCCAACCAACTGAGCCATCTGGGAGCTCAAGGTGTCATGTTCAATCTTAGTTGCAGGGGGTGCAGCCCACCATCCCTTGTGGGAGTCAAGGAGTGGAACTGGCGTGGTTTGCACTCCAACCAACCGAGCCATCTGGCCACCTGGGAGCTGAGTGGCAGCTCATTGACTTCATTCTAGTTGTGGAGGGTTCAGCTGGCTGGCCCATGTGGGAATTGAACCAGCAGCCCATTGCGCCGAGTTCACATTCTAACCAACTGAGCCACCTGTCCACCCCTATAGTCAATAATATTGTGATAGTATAGTACGATGTCAGATGGTTGCTGGACTTATCATAGTGATCACTTCTTTAAGTGTATAATGTTGAACTATGGTGCACCCCTGAAACTCATGTAATATTGTATGTTAGCTTTTTGTTTTTAATAAAAATCTTTAAATAAATAAAAAATGAGCCCTCCAAAGAATTAATATTTGAAAACTTTATTTTCTCAAATGAGCACCAACACAGATTGGAAATAGGAGAGAAACAATGCACTTTTTTCTAATACTGAGTCACTATGTACAAATACAGGAAAAGGTGAAGACAAATTATTTGAAAATAATTATCTTTGTTATTGAAGCAAAGTGACCTGAAAAATGCCACCAACAACAAAAAGACAAACAATAGAAAGTAACAAAACCCAAACCCAACAAATACACTTTGTAAACACAAGCATAAATTCTGTATTGAAAGATAGTCTCTGCAGGTTGGAAAAGGGAACTAACTCTCACTTTCACCAAAATGTTATACAAAAACATATGGGCAGATAGAATTTGGTAAAATGAGAATAACTTGTCTCACCTTGGCTTTGCCTTTCATTACTGGCAGATTTCATGGTTGTATTTTAATTTTAAAAATTAATCATCTCTTTCCTCTACCTAGAACACTAGCATGGTTTCTCATTTGAGGTGGATTCTTTTTTAAAATATATAAGTTGATTGTGTTCAACATTTGATTTCTCAGCCTCTTACTGAACCTGAGGCAGTTTGACCTTAAAAAAAGAAATAGCTGTTTACCAATAAAGTATGTATATTATTTGATTTATGTTCTCTTGACCCAAGCCAGTCCGTGTTTTACATGATGTGGCTTCTACAACAACTGGCGCCCTGGCATATGTGATGAGTACACCACACACATCTCAGAAACACAGATTTGACTCTGCTTGATCTTTACAAACAACAGTTTTCCTTTACAGTCTGTAGAAGTTGATCACACAAAGAAAGAAGAACAAGCTGGCAACAGCTCCATGCTCAGGAAAACAAAATCCTCGTGGTTTGTGCTGTTGGTCCACTCAGAAACAAAACCACTACCAGAGAAAAAGTGAAGAAAAACCTATGTGACCAAGGTGTAAACTGTAGGTGTAGTGTCCCCAATAAAAAAGAAAACAGGAGGCACAATCCAAAGTGCTTTTTGCACACGCACACACTCTCTCTCTTGTTTATTTTCTTTTCTAGCAAGTACTGGTGCAAGAAAACATTTCAGTTCTCAACCTGGTAATGAGTCTGCTCCTTTGGGAAAAATACAGAGGCATTGCTCTATTGCCTCCATCCAGACAAAAGTGAGGAAATCTATTTTTAAAAAAGAGTTCATTGGTGATCACTGTTTCCCTTAAAATATACTTCAAGAAATGCAGAGGAAACCATAGAATTTAAAAATGAAAATAAAAAGTGCTCTCAGGGGATCTGAGAAAACAGCACCAAATATATTATTTAAAAAATTAAATATTATTTACAAAAGTATATTTCACAAGCAACTGTTTCTTTTATATATATCCACTTGAAAATCTTTTTATAAAGGGGACACTTCTTTTTCACCGATCCACCAGTAAAGTTTCATTCTATCCTATTTCCATGATCTTACTGTCACAGGAGTTGGGGCAGTTCTCGGTCAGGTCCAGCTGACAGTCTGTGAGCATCAACTTTGGCTGTATTTGATTCATGTCAAATCAGCCCATCAGCAGCCTGAGACCAATACCAAGGGTGGGATGGGGGATGGGGTGTAATCCAGAGCCACCAAGGCCACACGACATTGGGTGGCACAGGGGAGATGGAACTAGAGAGCCTGCGGCTGGACTTCAGTGGAAAATGAAGACAGCTGCTGGCTGAGGTATAAACTCCATGCCTTTCTCACTTCTCCCTTTCCCCTTTCCTATTCCCTGTACCTCGCCTAAGTTTTACATCAAATTCCAATTCCCTGAACCTACGGAGGGTAAATGGATGAGGTCTTTGGTTATGCTCTGAGTCAATAATTTGGTGAGGAAATTAAAAAATGAACTGACTGAGGCCATAAGTTGATGCATCTCCATTGCTCAGTTGTGGTCTCTCCAATACTACTAGACATTAGATAGACAAGCCATGAATGGAGTTAAAAGTTGTAAGAAGCACTTTTGGTTTCATTGACACAAAGGGAAATCTAATGAGTTGGGTTTTTTCCCCCTGTAGTTATGGTAAAACCGATATTTTACTCAGATCTCTCGCATCAAGTATGGCACCACGCACCCACTGGATGCTCAATGGATAGTAACTGAAAAAAAAATCCAAAATCAGGGTCTCATTGGAGCCTGCTCTGGTCCGTGCAACAGAGACCCCATCCCCAAGGGACACATCGGTCCCTTCTGCCCACTGAAAATCCTAGGGCACCCCATGTCTGGTTTCTAGGTCACCACATTCCATTTTTAGACAGAACACCTACCTGTGTTTAATAATCCCCATTTTCTTTTTATGGAAAGGAGTATCAATAGCCAGGACAGTCCCTGAGCAAAGGGGCTAATCAAAATCCATAAACAAAGGCCACTACCCTCAGGAGGGATAGAGAGGGAAACCTATGACTTCTGTGCTGGCAAGCCAGCTTAGGAATGTGAAAGTTGAAAACATTTTTTATTTAGATCTTGGGCCTGGGAGTGCCTGGGAGCCAGAGGAGCTGTTTCTCTGGGAGCAGAAATGAAATACTTTTTCTGAACCTCAGTCTACTTTTTAGTTATATGGGGAGAAAAACTTAATTTCCCAGGACTACCTAGTAAAGCACCGAAAGATGTGGGCAAGAAGCCTTTGGGAACGCAATTCAACTTCTAAGAATCCTTCCGTTTTACAGAGGCAGTCTACTGCTGAATCTGGAGCTACCCTGCCTCCTGTCAGTGCTGCTATCCACCACTCCACTGCCAGGCCAGGACCATGCCCATCTCAGGTCCCCCAGTCTGCAATCAGCACACAGAGACACAAAAAGACATCTCCACATGGACTCATTCCCTATGGGAATTTGGTTCAATTCTGAAAATGTCCTGGGTTGGCTGCTTGAATCGTGGTTAATCAATTTTACAGATTCTTATCTCCAAGACTTTTGTGACTTTTAAGGTGAATATTCCTCTAGGGTCAGCCTACTTGGAGAGTGAGATACTGAGAATTACCTTACATAACCTACTCATATCTGAACAATAATATTTTCCGTCTCAGCAATGAAATTAACTCACTTAGATGAGTTTCGGTCGTGCACCGCGTACTGGCTGAATCGCTGTAGAACAGGCTTCACAGTGTTGATTAAATGTAACGAACTCTTCTCTCTCATGAGCCTTACAAGGGTTTGTTCTCCACTTCCCCAAATATAACAAACTTTGGGTCGGGAAGTGGGGATTCCAGGGGTAATATTAGAATTTGTAACTTGAGGTGTGACATCAAATTAAGCCCTCCCCACTGCTGGACCACTCGGATCGTTTTTCCCCTCCATGCATAACATTCAAGTCCAAGGAAAACAGCGAGGGGCATGAGGAAGCTACCAGCCAACCTCGGGACTTTGTCTTCCACAATCTACAATGATAGAACTGGAGAAAAACACCCAAAACTCTACGTACAAATAATTGCTGATCTCACTGAAGCTATTGCATACCAAAGAGGAACGATGCAACTAACCTGTAATGGTTCAAATCTAAACTACTCCTGCCATTCCCCCACCCCCACCCCTACCTTGCCACAATGCTCATTTCTTAGTGAGGGTCAGGGGGAAAGGTCAGACAGTCAGAAACGCTAACTGGTTCTACTTGTTTTCTTCTGGCCCAATATTGGAGCCATTTCTGCAGGAGCTCCCAAACTGCAGCCCCCTTTGTTCCCTTTCTCCCCAATTACTGATTTTACTTGGTTCCTAGTCAAAGCCTTTGGGGTGTTTGGATCTTGCACTCATTGCAAACGGCAGTCCCCTCTCCTCTCACCTACAGGGGCTGAACAGACAAAGAAGGTGATGAGAGGAGCAGTGAGGCATCAGAGTCATCAAAACCCATCTGGGCTCTTCCCCAAGTTACTCACTGCTGCCAAGATAAGCCCCCAACTCAGCCCAGGAGAACCAGGCTACTGCCCTGCCAGCTAGAATTAGGGCCACTTCTTGTGCTCACATGCTAGCCTGGCACATTTGGTGTCAGGAACAGAGAAGCTTCTGATCAGAGAGAATGCAGTCATGAGGTATTTTTTTTCTCTTTGTCCTTTTAGACAAGTTGGTTATTTCAAGCCTAAAGTTCCCAGGTCTTCCAGGAGCAGCACAATTTTGTTCCTACCTCTACCCTCCCATCCCCTGCCCACCCCCAGCACCCTCGAGGTCCCCCCCTTTCCCTCTTCCTCACACCCCTGTGCTGTGCCACTGCTCTCCTGACAAGAGGCCATCAGGCAGCTCTTGCTCATCAAGGTGGGCTGCCGCCATGCGGTGAGTCGTCTGTTCTTTTTGTTGTTTTCTTTCCAGCCAACACTAGAACAGAGAGAGAAGCCAGGATCAACTCACAAACAGATACAAAGCAAAGAGACAGAGGGACAGCGATTTAGAGGCCGGTCACCAGAGAGACGGCGTCAGGGTGGGAGAATGCCCCAGATGGCAAGGCCCCTAAATGGATGGAACCAAGTGTTCAGTCACTCTCTCACGCTTGGGTAGAATGTTCAGTTGGATGGCATTCACGTGGACACTGGGTTGGGTGGCTATTCTCCGATCAGTCCCAGCCATTGTCCTTGATCATGTGTGCTAGCTCAATGATGTATTTTCCTTCTTTATATTTCTGGCTGCTTTCAAAGGCATGTTCCTAGGAAACACAAGGAAGAGAGAAGACACTGAATGACCAAAAAACAAGCAGGTGACTTTGGTAGCAAATGAGCAAAAGTGGGGCCAATGACAGGCACCAGGACCACGGAAGCACTGAGAGAATTCCCACCACACAAGCACACGCTGTCCCTTTCAATTCACTATAGCACTCAGGCAACACTAGAACTTTCTCAGTATGTACAGAATTTAAGTATTGTGAATTTAAATATTCTAAACATTTTCTCAATATTTCCAGTAGAGTTTCTTTAGGGTCTTTGCTCATTCAAGTCTTTGTCCAAATGTCACTATCTCAGTGAAGTCTTTCCCAATTACTCTACTTAAAATCATAACTGCAGCAATCCCTCTCCCCTTTTCCTGCTTTGTCTCCACAGCACTTACAGCTTTCAGACATACAATATAACTTGGTTATCTATTTTGTGTACTGTGTCTCCCACTACTACAGTATAAATTTCATGGAAGGCAGAGATTTTCATTTGTTTTGCTCATTGCGGTATCCCTAATGCCTAGAAGACCACTTGGCACAAAATAGGTCTTCAACTGCTGAAAGAATGAATGCACATATATAGCTTTTGTCCTAGGGGAACTCGGTTTCTGACACTTACCAGAAATCTGTCCTATGGTGTATCCATAAAATCTCTGAGTCATAATTTTAAACTGTACTTTGGTAAGTTTAGAGAAAAAGACACTCAGGGAGCAAAAGTACTGTGGTGCCCGACAGGTCTTCTTTTAATTTCTTATCTTGCTGTTTCTCTGTCAAATGTGTGAAGTCTGTTTTTCCTTCACTGCCTTTCTCTAGGGAGGCAGGAGCTATTTGCACTCCAGGCTGAAGAATCTGGCAGCCCTCGAGCCCCAGCCCGCTGCCAGGCCTCCAGAGGGAAAGCTCAATACAAAGCACCTGGCAGGTGACCATCCTAAACTTGCATTGTGGGGGACCTTCCCAGCTTATAATGAGCTTCACAGAAAGAAGTCCTGTGTAGGTGTAGGATAAAAGGGCTATTTTACTAGCAGACAGATACATCAAAACATCTTGGTGCATTATCAGAATCATTAGATGGCTAAGCTGGTTGTACAGAAGCAGTGGACATCAGCTCTTCCTCCTGAGTCCCCATATAAGTAACTAAATCCTATAGTCGATAGGTTCTGGGCAGCATTTATATGAACTATATCTTCTGTACTAGAGCTCAGGGGCTTTGGGTTTCAGAACAGGAGTTCAGATTTGAGTCTCTTGTTGAGAGAAGAATCGTTACACACGATGGAGTTACACACAGTGGAGAAGGGAGCGGCAGGCACCAAAGAGAGAATGAGCAAATACACACCAGACACACACGAGCTGAGGACTCAGCAGTAATTTCCCTGACACTTCATTATTCCCCAGTGAGTGGGTGTTGTATGTGTGTATAAGAGGTGTGTATACAGCAGAGAATGTGGGTCAGGAATAAGACCCACTGTTCCATAGTAGTTGTGCTCAGGGTAGGAGAGAGGAAATAAAAACAAAACTAAGAAAGTGAGACTGTATCTCTATTCAACAACAAAAAGAAGAAAAGAAAACAAAAGAAAAAAATCAACAGCCCTCAAGCCACAGGGCATTTGCAAAACGTCACAACTGGACTCCAGTGGACAGAGTACTACCATCTGGAGTTTACAACACCCCAGAGTGAATCCCACTTCTGCTTCCTAGTATCAGAAGCATCACTTAACCATTTACAATTTACAAAATTATAAACTTTCCAAATTGGGTTAATTATAGACACTTCGCAGGCTTATTGTGAGGGTCAGAAGAAATCATGCAATGAAAGATCTGAGCACTGGGCGTGGCCCATAAGAGGTGAGCAATAAATAAACATTTGGGGAGATAGATGTCTCTCCATTGTCCCATTATTATCACTATACTTGTCAAACTGTTTTGTCTGTTTACCTGTGTCTTTTCCTCCTTGGTGTCATGACTGTACACACCCTGAGGGCAAGGACTGGATCTCTTCGCTTTTGTATCCAGCACAAAGGCTTTCAATAAAGCTTTGTCAAAGGAATGAATTATTTTAAGGAGTAAAACCAATCAACTCAGATTTATCTTCTGTCTGTAATCCAACACATCCTCAAAGGAGTAAGATAACCAAGAGGTTAGGAAACAGAAGGGGCAGGACATTTCTGGATCATCAACACCAGAACTGTGGCCCCCAGATCACCCAGAGGGGACCAGTGGCCGTACAGAAGGAACAGAATGGCCAAGGCCAGTTTCTCCCACGAGGAACAGCCAAGGCCGCCACAGGGAGCGCTGGCTAAACCACGCTCGCATCATGAATCACAATGTCTAGGTTTTTCTTCTTTCTCATCCTGAACACGTCAAGGGAGACGTACAAGATGGACTCTAAAGGCAGTGCTGCTGCTCCACTGCAGACTCCACCTGCGGCAGTTTTTCAGATCTGCACTATTTTGAACTTTATTTAAATGGAAGCATATTTTTATGCCTGGCTTCCATTGCTCAACATCATTTTAAAAATAGATTTCATATTTTTAGAGCAGTTTTAGATCACATCAAAAAGGAGCAGAAGGCACAGAGGTTTCCCCTACACTCCCTGCTCCCACATAAACAACCTCCCCCACTATCAAAGTCCTGCAGAATGGTGCATTTGTGACAGTCAACAAACCTACACTGACACAGCATTATCACTCCGCCAGCAGTTTCGACTACTCCTTCAGGCTCCTTCTGAAGCGAACTAATGCAGGTCTATATGAGCCAGCCCCACACTGACCCTAGGCAACTGACAGGACAGGGAATTTGAGGCTCTCTAAAATATTTCTTTTATATTGGGGAAGGGGAACAGGACTTTATTGGGGAACAGTGTGTACTTCCAGGACTTTTTCCAAGTCAAGTTGTTGTCCTTTCAATCTTAGTTGTGGAGGGCGCAGCTCAGCTCCAGGTCCAGTTTCCGTTGTTAGTGGCAGGGGGCGGAGCCCACCATCCCTTGCGGGAATCGAGGAGTCCAACCGGCAACCTTGGGGTTGAGAGCCCACTGGCCCATGTGGGAATCGAACCAGCAGCCTTCGGTGTTAGGAGCACGGAGCTCTAACCGCCTGAGCCACTGGGCCGGCCGTGAGGCTTTTTATATGAAATAAAATGCCCTCCCAGAGACGGGAAGGTTCATTTTTCAATATCCCCATAATGACAGAGAGGGCAAAGACAAGCACTGTGGAAAGAGCTTCCAATAATAATAACAGCAGTAACAATAGTACGAGTTTATTTTCAGTGAACATGTATACCTCCTCCTACCCTGGCAGAGGACGCACTCTCCTAGGTACCAAGATGTGATAAATATTTGTTGAGCTAAGCAATGAAGGTATGACCGTCCAGTTGGGAAAGTCCAGCCATGACTATGTCTGACAGTGGACAGTAATTAACAATGTTTGAGGACGCCTAGCACAGTGCCAGGGACCTGAAATGTTCTGGGGACATTTATGGGAGCATTACAGGGCATGGGCTCTGCAGCCAGACCATTCCCTGGACTCTATCCTGGTTTGGCCACATAATGGCTAGATAGCATTAGACATACTACCATGTTTCCCCGAAAATAAGACTGTTCTTATACTGTATTTCCCCGAAAATAAGACCAGGTCTTATATTAATTTTTGCTTCAAAAGACGCATTAGGGCGTATTTTCAGGGGATGTCTGATTTTTTCATGTATAACAATCTACATTTATTCCAATACAGTCATGTCATCTTCTTCTGGAACATCATCATAACGTACTAAATGTGTCTGTCTGGCTGATGATCTTCACTGGGACTTATTTTCGGGGTAGGTCTTATTTTCGGGGAAACATGGTATTAACCTCCCTAATCCTCAATTTCCTCATCCATAAAATAAGGATTAAAATATGACCGATTCTCTAGGGATGCCGTGAAGAGCAAATAAAATAACGCATGTCTAGAATATGGTAAGCTGTCAGGAAATGCTATGTGCTATTACTATGATTTACTACATTAAAAGGTAAAAAGGGTATGTATCTCAGGGGCGGGTGTGAAGGAATGAGTAGGAAGAGGGAACTATCGGTGAAAGGGGAAGAATGAGTGTGGCAAACAGAGTGTGCCAGGAAGTGCCCTTTGAGCTCAGTTTTCCCGTCCTGGTCTAAGACAATCCCCCCAGGCCACAGAAAGCTTTCTTCTACTGTGAGGCTCTCAGCTGTCCCCTTCGTGGCCTTCTCTCCATCAACCAGATTCCTCAGTACTTACATATTTCCAGCCCAGAGTGGTTTTGCAGTTTTCACAGTAAATGTCTGCGACTGCATGCAGTCCTGTTAGCAACACTCGCTCTTCTGCAGGCCCGCAGCCCACATTAACTCTATGCCAAGGGACAGAGAGAGAGAGAGAGAGAGAGTAGTTAGTCACATGTTCATCAGTTGTTCAAGCTGAGCTTCCAGCAGAAAATTAACCGAGCATGGCTGCCTCAAGGGAAGCCAACACCGAGGAGGGCATCCTCTACCACTGAAATCAGTTACAATCCCCAAAAGGTGGGAAATCTCTACTGAAGTGAATTTCAGGTCTGATTCAATGAGTCTACTAAACATAGTCGTTATGGTTGAGACTCTGGTTGGAATTTTTCTAAAAAATGCTTTTAAGCTTGTGATATAAGGGAACAAACTGACAACCACACTGTGAAGTCCAGCCACGAGCCCATCCAGCCTCAGAGCTTACTGAAGACTGGATGCCGCCGGAGATGGCAAACATGGCGGGCCAGGCTCGTCCTGATCAAGGCTGAGTGAGCCCTGGGTATCAAATACACTATCCTCCTCCACAGAGCAGGCACTGTCTCAAGCCAAATGTGCCAGATTGTTATTTTCACAGGTCATCAGGCTTGTGTGAGCTTCACCTTCCTTTCCCAGAGAAGAGGCTATACATGATGTGCCCACGTAACGACTGAGGGCTGTGGTAGCATGTGCGTCTGCAGGAAGGGATGAAGACTCTCCCCTTACTGGGCCTTCCCTCCAGCCTTAGCTCCTTCAGCAGATGTTGGTATCTTCTGTTCACCCGCTGTCTCTATCCCAACAACATATTGCACACCTGGTTAGAAGACCTCATGTTTGGCTCTCAGAAGCACGTCAGCCTCTTCCCTATGAGACCACAGCCCTCTGATATACCTACTGGGGGTAATGAATATATTAATTTTGAGCCAAAGATGCTTCCAAAAAAAAAAAAAAAAAATTCCCCAAAGGTAACCAGCTACCATTTGTACAGAGTAATGCTCTATGCTTTTTTTTTTTTTTTTTTTTTTTTTATTTCTTGTGGCACAGAGGACAGGGTCCATTGTTGAATTATCTTTGAGGGTTATTTTTTCCCCCACCCCTTAATATTTGCACCAAACAGTGGATGTACTATTCAGAGACACTCACACTGAGTTAAAGAGGTATGCTCGTCCTTGACTTCCTTGGAACGACTGAAATGCAAGAAAACAAATCGATAGTTAGATGTCCATTTCACTCACCCACTCGGGAAACCAGCCCCAAATCACAACAATCATGATCTTCCAGGACTGACACAACAAAAAGAAAACAGTAAGCCAGTTAATAGTCCAGCTGGCAGATGGCATAGCGGGAGGAGAAGGCAGAATAAACAGAGCTACAGCGTCAGGGCCAGCCCACACTTGGGACTGTTTTCACCAGCCCAGGTGAGAAGATATGAAAAGCCCAAACCCCACAGTATCATTAAAAATTTCTTCCCTCCTTACATGGTCTGATATAATGAATCCACCTGAGATCATTAATCCACATTGGCCTTTCCTAGACCCACTTGATTTCAGTTATCTGTGCTGGCCATAGCTTTCCTTGAGTTGTCTAAGGTATAGAAACCACTGCCAGCACCTTGGCTTGCCCTGCAGGGTCCAATCCTGCAGAAGACAGCAAAGAATCCCCGAGGTAAGAATAAACCACCAAACCCACCTTCTCACTTGTCTTGCCTTGTAGATCTTAACTGCCATGACAGTTACAACCCTCCTAAATGGGAGCTCTCCTTTTGAGGTGTAAGCAACTTGATCGCTAGATCACAGGAATGCTCATTAAGCAGCAATCCCATTTTAACTTCAAGCTTAAATATGAGCTTCTTTCTTCCGGCTGGAGGGTGGCAGGGAAGAGGAGAAACAGGAGCCAGAGCTTGCCATGCAATTTGGCATCTACTTCCATTAACACAGCCCCTATCCGTGGTTTCCTCCTCTGGTTACACTGAAATGTCTGGCTGACATGAGCCAGCCGTGTTCTGCATTGCTGCCTGCATTTTTAATGTGATCTGACAATTGTACCCTGAATGAAAAATCCTAGTCTGCTCTGAAAACCACTCTGAAAAACAAACAAACAAATAAAGGGCTCTCCCATGACCTCTGTTATTCAATAGCTGGAGAAATCCGGGGGTGATTGGTTAACAGATAACCAGAGGGTAGGAGAGAACCAGACAGGACACAGATCACTGCACACAAGACAGTCATTGTCAGAAGCACAGGACTTTAGGTATCAGTGTCACCAGCCGAAGAGAAAGGCAAAATTCTTGGCTTGAGGAAAAACTGCCTTTGGGGCAGCTAGAATGTCGGTTGCCTCCAACATACATATGCACCAGAAGCCTTCGCGCCAGGTGTGGCTCCAGATGTTCCCCAGTTGCTGCTCAATCCTAAACCAGAGCTTTCTCTTTCCCTTTGGGTCTTGAAACATCCCTCGGGAACATGGGAGCTCCCAGACTAAAATTGAGCATGAATACGAGTGTCACAGCTTCAAAACTTGGGACCTGGAAGTCCCTGCCAAGTGTTTGGATAAGACAATGTCCCAGCGACGCAAATCATAGATTTGGCCAACCTGACAGCTCAACCTGGGAGCACAGACACCCAAGCACTGCCAGTGTAGCAGAAGCTTCACCATCTGGCCCCACCAACCTCTGCAGTCTCTTTTCTTGCTACTTTCCCACTGTGTCCTTTGCTCTAGTCAGGCCAAACCACATGCAGTTCCTGCATTTCACCAACTTTGCCCACTATGTTCACTCAGATGGGGAGGCTCTTTCACTGGACCAATCCTAAGTCTCAGCTCAGCTTCTTCTCCATCGTAAGGCTTTCCCTGACCTTCCCAGGAAGGGGTACCCATTGGCACTTGGGTTCTGGACTCCTCTCGCTCCCTGTCTGTTCATTTCTGTTCTTTGATTTTAAGAAGGAATTTGGACCAGCTGACTTCCAAGTCCCCTTCCAGCTCCAAAACTATATTCTCTTCTGATTCCATGGTCCTAAATTATGGCTAATTGGGAGTGTCATCCTGTAAGAAACTTTTATCAAGACCTTTAAATTCAGAGCTTAGAAGAAGGTGGCTATGGGAAAACAAATTCTAGAAGAAAGTGGACAGGAAAATGACAACATAAAGCAACCCACTTATTTCTCAGATACTCACAGGCCATCTATTATCTGCTAGGCACAACTGCGAATGCAGGGAGAGAGGCAGCACTGGAAGATTTTCCAGGGCAGCAGTATCCCCAGAAGATAAACAAGGCAATCCTCCAGGGTAGGAAAAAAATACTAGAAATTTTGTCTAACAGTCATACTACATGGACTGCCACTGGGATCTTTCCTGAGCTAGTCTGTGTCATGTGTGTACAGGTATCTAGAAGGAAGTATGGGGTCCTCACTGTGTGTGTGGGGGGGGACCCTTCTGTCTTTGCTTTTAGCACATCATGTATCCTGTTGTTTCTATGCTATAGGATGTCAGTAATGACACTGATCTTATAAAAACAGGATCTTTAAACAGTAGGATCCTTGTAGTTGTTTGTATTGGGATCAAGTACCACAAAGAGGTTCACTTACATCAAAGTACTTAAAGATGGCAAGATAAATTATGCATTTGTCTTTTGCAAAAAGATGAGCAATCTCAAGTAGCTGGCCTTTGTGGTAAAAAGTAGCAGATAGCAGGCTACTTTGCAGTATTTTCCAATAAATAAATAAAACATACTAAATCTGTCCCTTCAAAGTAAAGATGACACTTTAACAGGGAATGGGAATATAATTCCTTTTCAAAAGAAACTTATGCTGTGGAGAGAACTGGAATTTGGTATTATTTTCATTTTATATGATCTTTGCAGTTTAAAATGGATATGCCTGTACAAAAATTAATTCAAAATAGATGACAGAAGAAAATGCAGGATAAAAATCTTTGTGACCTTATATTAGAAAAGATTTCTTAAAAACACTAATTCGAAAAAATATATGTACCCCTATGTTTATTGCAGCATTATTCACAATGGAAACAACCGAAATGCCCATCAGTAGACGACTGGATAAACAAAGTGTGGTACATTTACACAATGGAGTATTACTCTGCCATAAAAAAGAATGAAATCTTACCATTTGCAATGATATGGATGGACCTAGAGAACATTATGCTAAGCGAAATAAGTCAGATTGTGAAAGACAAATACCATGCGATCTCATTATATGTGGAATCTAAAGAACAGAATAAATGAGCAAACAAAACAGAAACAGTCTCAGAGATGCAGAGAAAAAACTGATGGTTGCTAGATAGGAGGGGGTTTGGGGGATGGGGGAGGAAAAAAAAAAGATTTCTTAGACACAGGCCCATGAAAAGATGCTTAATATTGCTAGTCATTAGAGGAAATGCAAATCAAAAACACAATAAGATAGCGCTAAACACGTATTAGAATCATTAATTTTTTTTCTTTTAACTGACAAAACTAAGTGCTATCAAGAATGCGTAGCAACTGGAATTCTCCGACATTACAGAACAGCACAGCCACTTTGGACAAGAGTTTGGCGGTTTCATTTTGCCAAGGGAAATGAAAACAAAAATTTATGTTTACACAAAACCTGTATGAGAATGTTTTTTAGCAGCTTTAGTCATAATTGTCCAAAACTGGAAACAACCTAAATGTTTCTCAATTGGTGACTGGATAAATAAACTGGTACATCCATATAGCAGTACTCTGTAATAAAAATGAACAAACTATCAATACACATAACAACATGGATGAGTCTGAATGAAATGCATGAAGCTAACAAGATCAGTGGTTGCCACAGGTTATGGGTGTGGGGGGAATTTGACTACAAAGGGGTAACAGGGGCAATAGAACTGTTCCCTTATCTTGATTGAAGGGGTGGTTGCAAGACCAGGTATTTGTCAAAACTCACAGGACCCTATACCAAAGAGTGAATTTTACTGTGTAAAATTAGAAATGATTTTTTTTTAAATCCAATAAAATTTTTAAAAATAAGCCATCTCTAAAATTTCCCATGTCTGTACACTGTACCCCTATATTTGTACAATTAGTTGTAAATAATTTCCTAATCTATTTAAAAGAATTCCAAACAAAGAGTTTCAGGGGGATTTGAAGTCTTGTTAAAAACCACTTTTCTGAAAAATTTGCAAGAGCAACTGCAAAATTCAGCAAAAACCTTTGTGTAACTGGAGGAAGGGGTGGAAAATGGGGAGTCATGATTTTTGTAAGCACAAAGATGCTCATGTCCCGTCTGAACCGACCTTTTCTTGTAAGGAGGTTTTCAGAAAAGGAAACGGTTATAACGAAGGACTGAAATGCACTTTCTTTGGGGCACACCTTTGAATTACTCTATGAGAAAGTGATAAGCAAGGTTTGTGGGTTTTTGTTTTTTTTAAAAAGAACATATTCGTATACCTTCAATAAAATAAGACTAAAAACAAATTTATTAATTGTTTTATTTTTCTTCCATCCTTAAAAATTACATCAATCATGAAATGTTTCTTATCTATGTTTATAATGTACATATTACATAGCAGCACACGTATACTATTTATAAGTATACATATATTAGGAGTATATAATATGCTCAAACGTTTTACTGATTTTGAAAGTTTGGAGGCCACTGCTTTGGGGGTTCCAGAGTAGGGCCTATGAGTAATTTTCTCTAGCTTGACGGATTAGAATTCCTAGAGAGTGGGGGTAGGGGAGGACAGACGGCAGAGACGAGCAACGCCAGCCAGGCCCAGAGGCGCCTCACGGAGCCACCGGGGTTCCTCCAGGCCTGTTCTCCGACAGTGTGCTGGCAGAGGTCCACACTCTGCAAAGGCTGCCGAACCCAAGCAAGGCCGTCTTAGTGGCAGCATCTATGCAGGAACCCCTGAGCAACAGTGTCTATGAACCTATTTGCTCAGCCTGGCACTCAGGGACAGCTGAATATCCTGGGGCAGGACTCTGGAAGCTCTTCCCCCATGGCTTTCACACTGGGCTCCTGCCAAGTCAACAGTTATGATGGGAAAAACAGCGACTGAGAACAACAGGCATCTTGCAAATAGACACAGACACGAATAGCCCCGGCTGGGTCACTGTATCCTGTGGGGCCCAGCCCAGCCTGGCACAACCAGGCACGGCCTGACTCCCTTGAGTGAGAATGGTACCAAAGGTGGGGAGACTGAAAGGAGGTTAAGGAACCCATTAGCACGAAGCAAACAGAACCTCAGCCCAGGAGATCCCAAACAGACGGTCAGACACATTTGTTTGCTGTCATTACTGCCAAGTAACAAAGCAGCTCTTTTCCGTGTTGTGTGTTAACCAAGGCTGGTGTTCAGGTCTCCAGGAAAAGGTTTTTGTTATTTTTTAAATTACACAAAACTTTTCTTCTGTCCTTTTAAAGGAAAGTAATCATTTCAGGCCCAGCCCTTCCAGCCAGCTCAAAGGAACGGAAAGGGCTTTGAGTTTCCTGTTTAGTAACCAAAACCACTGATTTCTGGCCCCTCTGAAAGTCTGGATGACAGCAATTCCTTTTAAAAGTAGGAGGGCCATTGAAAAATGAATACTTTTGGGGGGAGGTGGCAACAGAGCAAACATGTAGGTTCATTCCCCTTGGTGACAGGCACAGGTCTTCGCCCTGGAGACCTATTCTTTGAAAGACACAGGCATGAAATCCTTCAGGCATGAAGCACAACCCCTCAAACACAGGCCCCTTCCTCTCACTGGGAAGGTCAGCCATTATCAACATAGTATGTGCCTCAGGAGGTGCACAGAGAGATGAGGGAAACAGATGTCCACCTGCCTACACAGCTGTAATATGATAAGAGGACCTAGTCCTGGCACCAGAAATTCAGGATCAGGTTCTGGTTTTATAACTTCAACTTACTAGCTACTTGACCTTGGGAGAATTATTGGGCTTCTCTCAGCTTCCACATCTTTTATATCTGTAGATGGAAACCATGCCTGTATCTCACGGGGTTGTTGAGAATAGTACGTAAAACAAGGCAAGTGAAGTGCCGATTTAAAAGGTCAGCTCCCTATCTTTCCTCTTTGACCTGTTCGGGAGCCTGGAGAAGAGAGATGAAAAGGCTGATTCTATTATAATTTACTCGGTTCGTCAACGTCCTTTTCTTCGGTGATGCTGTTCTCCCCTTTCTCTACTATTATGACAAAAGGCAAGTCTTCCACTCTTTGTAACTCAATGTCCTATAAAAATGGAGGAATAGGATTGATCCCTTCCAGTTATAATATTCTGTGACTCCTTTAAAGTACTTGGTGCTTGTTTCTACAACCTACAATCCACACAATTTTAATCACATGGGCTTCAAAAAGGCAGACTGCCAGAGTTTGAGTCCTGGTTTTGCCATATACTAGCTATGTTACTAATTTGAGCAAGCACTGAACTTCTCTAAGGCTCAATTTCCTAATCTGTAAAGTGGGCACAATAAAATAGTATTCACACTCACACCAGATTTGTATACGAAATAGATGAGATAATGTGTATAAAAGAAAGTGCTTCCTAAACTTCAAGACATTATATAAATGTTGTTGTTGTTGTTGTTGTTAGAACTTGTTTTATTATATAGCTATAAAATAACTTGGTACAAACAGCAAGTTGAGGTTTTTTTTCATTGACATGTAATTCACAGTACTATAAAAGTCACCCTTTTAAAGTATACAATTCAGTGGCTCTTGGTTTATTCACAAGGTTGTGCAACCATCACCACTATCTAATTCTAGAACATTTTCATACCCCAAAGAAATCTCACATCATTACTAGTCACCTTCCATTTCCTCTGCCCCTAAATCCTGGCAACCACACATCTACTTTCTACGTGTCGATTTGCTCAAGGCACGATATACTATACTACATATCATCTCAGTGAAAGGCTGCAGAAGTATTAGGTAGAGAGACACAAAGGAGGGTTAGTAAAACCCCTGCCCTTGGGGTGTCGGCTAAACACTCCCTCCTCAGCAGAACTGACATTAGGCTGGGGAGGGTCAGGCCAGTCCTTTTTCCTTTCTCATTCTTTTCTCCATGGTTAGACATGGTAGAGTTTCCTATTTAGGGCAAAGTAAGCTACAGGCTCCATTCCCAAGAGCTGAAACACAAGCAAAATAATACTGGACCCTGTTTGTATTTCACCCTGAGGAAGCATATGGAGAAAGCGGAAAGAGTGATAATAAAGAACAACGAAAATTATGAAAACTTCCAGGATTAGAACCCGAGGGCAACTTGAAAAGGAAACTGAACATTTAGCTAAGAGGAAAGATGAATAAAGGGGATTTCTTCCATCTTCTTTGCAATAAGGGCAAGAGGAAATGGACTTAGATGGAAATAGGAGACTTGGGTTAATTATAAGGGAAGAATTTCCTGACTCTGTATGACTTCCACACTAGGACACAGGTCACCAGGAAAGACTAGAAAAGGACAAAGCCATCTGTATGTGTTTATGGTTTATGCAAAGCTTTCAGGAATCTGTCTAGAAACTGAATGGGGTAAAAAGCCATGTGTGCTGCCTGGGGCAGAAGTATGGCCGGGCCTCCTACAGTCCTCTTCCCATGGCTTTGAACTTTGGTAGGTCTCAATTCACCCTCACATTCCCTAAAACAGATGGAGGGAGGGGCAGGGAAGAGACTGGCTCTAAAGGAGGAAATATCTGCTGTGCGGAGTCATAAAATTCCAAGGGCATGGGAACATACACGTTATAAGGAATGGAACGTCCAAAACAAAGTGTGTGAGGGGCATGAGAGCCACATTTTATTGCTGAAAGGGGGAGATTCTCAGATCTAAGTTATTTATTGATCAGACCTTTTAAATTTACCTTCCTTATTGGCCTACATGACTACTTTCAGGGACGGACCTAGAACAGAGAAATGAAATAGAGAAAGATCCTGCAAGGTCTCCTCCCTCGTGGTTTCACGCCTGCCTGATGTTTAGTGGAAAGGATGAGGGCTTTGGAGCTAGGGAGGCCTTGGATCCAGCCCTTGCTAGTTGTGTAACCTTGGGCAAGTTACTTCGTCTTTCTGGGCCTCAGGGTCCCACCTACAAAAGGGAGAAACATAATGCCTATTCCATAATGCCCTCCTCCAAAGGGATATTGTGATTGTTAAATGAGTGCCTGAACACAAAGCACAGTACCTGGCTCATCAAAAGCATTTAATAAATGTTTGTTTCCTTTGACACCACCACAGGCTTTCAGGATTTAAAATGGGAATTGCATGACTAGCCTGGAAGGGCTGGGTTGTCTGACTAGAGCTTCCCCTGACTCTCTTCCAAACCCGCCCCTCTAGCTACAGACCTCCACAGCTCCTCTCCCACACCTCTCCCAGCTGTCCAAGGGCCTCAGATGTGGCTTGGGGCTGTGTGGTTGGTCTCTGATGAACCAAGAGTAGATAAGGCTCTCTAGTCTGTGGCAAATGGTCAGGACAGTAAGTGCCAACGTAAACATGCAGCTAGTGGGAAAACAGATGCTGCCAGCTCTCAACATCCTGCATTCCCTCCTTGCTCTCCATAGAAAAGGCATGGAAAACATGCCTCTTGAGAAGGATAAAGAGCAGGGGATTCCCACAATCATACAAGCCCCATACTCTGGAGAAGAAAGCCCTACATGTCACCCTCTGTATAGGGAGACTGGTTTCTGAGTTAGAGAGCAGAGGTGGTAGAATCAGGATGTAATGGCGACCAGCTGTCATTAGCTGGGCCCTTTCTGTTTAATTCAAATATAAAACTAAAACTTTAAGAGGGCTGAAATAATAGAGCTCAAATTTCTCTCAAAGCCATGAGGCCTTTAAAAACAATTCGTTATGAGCTGCTGAGGTTAAAAAGATAGTGCAAGCTAATATACCTAGGAAGGACAATTGCCAATTTATGAGATTTATGTTTTAATCTACATTTCTGTTTATAAAATCAACTGGGCATTGGCAAATGAAAATGTCCTTACACTACAAAAGATGCCTGTGAAATCAGTGGGCAAAACCTACAGACTCTCAAAGTAAGTTTTCCCTGCAACCAATCCAGGCAAAAAGGCCAGAAAAGGCAGGCTTCCCTCCAAGACTAAGCTATGGAAAAGATTGCTTTTAAAATGTTTTCTAACAAGCAATGCCTACAGTGAAATTGGAGAGCGTTTATAGATGAGATTGAGGTGGCTTATTAAATTGGAAATTGTGGGGGGAAAAAACCGTAATGGCTCACATTTATATAGTGCTTACTAAATGCCAGGCAGGATTCAAATCGTTTTATATAAGCCAAGTCATTTAATCCTCTCAACAATCTAATGAGGTAGGTGCAATCATCTTCCCCATTTTACAGATGAGAAAAGTAAGGCAGAGAGAGGTTAAGACATGTGTCCAGGGTCAAACAACCAATATATGACAGAGACCTAGGCAGTCTGGCCCCAAAGTCTAGGGGAGAATGAAGATGGGATAACAAGGGTGTTTGTTGTCTAAGTGACTTCCTAAAAGAAAGGAGCCTAACAGAGTTAGACTAATACCGACACATATGTAGTACCCCAAAATGTACATGACACTTTCACATACAGAGGGTGACCAAAAAAAATGTATACACATTTTAAGAAAGGAAAAAAACTGTATTAAAATTGTAATACTCAACATACACCGACAACAAAAGATGACTATAAGTCATGTGTATGCATTCTTTTCGGCACCCCTGGTATATTAACTGAATCAACCTCCAAAACAACAGAGGAGGAAACTGAAGCCCAGGGTGGCTCAAATGACTTGCTTGCTCACTTTTACACAGCTTGTAAGTAAAAGTCAAGGCCAGAATTTAAACCTATGGGTTTTAACTCCAAGTCCCAAGATTTTTCTAGAGTGTGTTCACGTGGAAAATCTGTCTCTTTGATGAAGAAGGATGGATCAAGCCATCAGAACTGATGAAAATCTCTTAGGCTGGTCAACTTCCTTTACTCTGATTCTATATTTACTTAGCAACTGCCTAAATCTAATTCTCTCGCTCAAGTGGGTTTACCTTCAAGGAAGATAACATACAGTCCCAGCTTTCAGAATTATCTGTTCCACTGTAAATTAATGAATTAGAATTCTGGTCTACGAATTAGCTTCCTGTGAGTTGTTAGGGGAATCACTTCACCAGAGCTTGGTTACTCTTGAGTGACAGGATAAAATTAAATTTGTAAACCTACAATGTTTAAGGCTGACTGAGGACCACCAAGGGATGTTCTCCATATCCCAGCCTAAAAACAGCTTTTCTAGCTCATTACTGAATGAATGATTCTCATTTCACAACCCATGGGGAAAAAATATTAAAAGCAAAGAAGCCCCTTAAAATCCTTTCTGTCCTTGGCACCACCTGAAATTTATGACCGAGACTGAGTAGAGAACCCAGAAGAATGCTTGGGGAGTTTGTAAAAAGAGAAATACTTAACTAATTGCAGTCTGCAAGACTATCATACAGTAGAGTGTAGTGGAGGATCTCAAAATAAAATATGCACATGACTATCCAGTTTTAATTCCATAGGCCACAGGCATTTGAAGGAGCCCCAAAGGCCAACCACTCACCTGATACATGGCTTGTGTCCACATTTCTACCAAACCTCTGCTTAAATACTTTCAGGGATAGGAAACCACTACCTCCGGAGGAAGCCCATTCCACTGCCAGTTGTTCTGACAGTAGCAAAATTCCTTACATGAGCTGAATGAACTTTGTCTCCTGAGAGCTCCCTGAATGCTCCCTCTTTACATCCTTTGATGCCAAATAACACCTCAGGTTACAGCTTTAATGCTGTTATCATGTCCACATCAAAGTTTCCTTCTGTGGGCTAAACTTCTCCCAGTTTAGTAGCATGGTATAATGAAAGAACTATGCAGTTGGATGAAATGGATTCAATTCCCAGTTCTGGCTCTTTCTCTACTGTGTGTTCTTGGATATGTCCACCTCTTTGGTCTCAAGTTCCTCATCTGCCAAATGGGATAATGCCCACTTCACAGAAAGTACAGTGCCTGGAATCTAATGGGCCCTCAGTAAATGGTAGTACCCTTTCTTCTACCAGTTCCTTCAAATTTTCCATATATGGCATGGCTTTACCCTCACCAAGTTCACCACTGTCTTCTAAACCTGGTTTTTCATTTCATACTAGGTTTTCCCTAAACACTTTCCTCTCATGGAAATGCTCATCAAAGCATAAGGCCTTACTTAAACAATTGAGCTTGAGGTTGCACATACAAACTAAAGTAGGTTGATTACTGTGTTTTCCCTTCTGTGGCAGTTGTCCAGCATCAGGCTTTCCTCCCAAGAGCATATTAGCATATATTTACATTTAACCTCTGTATTCACAAATCCCTAGGGACTGGGTTTAGGAGCAGAGTTATGAAGGGAGAGATGATGTTACCTAAAAGGGTCACAGTAGTAAGGGTCGTGGTGGGGCTTGAAGAAATCACAGCCAAAGAGCGCTTATGAAAGAGACATGAGCTTGTAAATGTTAGAAAGATTTGAGCACAGAGTACTTGCCAAAGCGTCAAAGCTGGGCACTGGTGATGGTCGGTACTCCCTCTAGAAACAGAATATGACTGGGTCAGAATAACCAGCCTGAACACTCCCAGCCCTGCCAGGCGAGGCTAGATCATCTGCCTCCAACTAGTATGACGTCCTTGGGCAGATCCCTGATCTTCTCAGCCGGGAGTTGCATCATCTGTGAAATGAGGGGGTTGAGGAAGGTCTCTTAACAAGGGTGAACATTTTGTGAGTCCATATTCTCAAGAGAGAATAACGCCTCGCATATTAAACAAACATTTCTGACTCAGAGGTAGACCTCTTCCCTTGTGTTTTTAAACTTCCTGTTAATCTGCATAAAGGGTCTTTTCTACTCATCAGCTGATCTATCTTCTGCTAATTTCTCACTGAGACTCTCATCCTCAAGACATAGAGACTTAATTCCCTTTCACATACTCTGGTGCTCAACCTTCTCCCCTGGCCAGTGTAAAAGTCTCAGGCACATTGTGAAATATCAGGCCCTGGAAAAATCATTTCCCAGAGAAAAAAGTTTTGTGTCACATTAAAATAGTCTATGATACCAAAAGATTGAGGGGGGTGATCTAATGGCCAATAGAGAGGGTATGGCTCAGAATCGTGTGATGTGGTCATACGAGTATAAAGGAATCTGGTGCCTCCATAATTATAAATCAAGGAATATTTAATGAGCAGCTCTGTCCCAGACTTAGCTGGGCACCTTGGAGAATACTGCAAGTTAGCCCTGCCTAGGAGGTGCTTACAATCTAGCCAACTAGAAAACGAGACTACAATACATAAAAGACGTACAAAACAATGTATGTTGCTATAATACCTTATGGATGTTAGAAGAATTTTGAGAACATGGATGGGACTGGAGAGGAGAGCACTCTAGGTGGGCACTGGGTGACAGAGCAGGGGTCTCTCCTTGGGCAGGAAGTGAGGTTGAAGAAGCTTGAGGACTCAGCCCAGCCTGTGCATAGCCTCATCTCCTTCCTAGGGGAGGATAATAGCTCAATGAAAAGTTAGCAGTCCCTAGACGTTTGCTACGTATAATAATAGAAACAATGGTATCTTGTATCTTCCATAGTTCGATGCCGTCTCAAGGCATTGTCTCAAGTAGTATCGTGCTTTATAAGTGAGAAAAGGCAACAGCCAATGGGGATAGAGCCATTCCTAGAAGCCAATCTCAAGCAGCCCCTGCCCCTTTTGGACATCTACTTTGTTTAAGAGAATGTGAGCATTGTCTATTGTGCACACGTCTAAACACAGGGCACTCTTATTACTCCCCTATCCACTAATCTTTCCTTACTGATGGGGGTGGAGAGGGTGTGGGATCCTTAACAGCACTGGACAGCAAATTTGAAAGCATAACTTGTTCGTTTTTAAACAAGGACCAGCCAGTTGGACCACAGAGTGGGTGTTTCCATGCAAATTCCAGCACTTTCAAGTTGCTCCATGAACTAAGCCCAGCCAGGACAGCGAGCCATGGATTTTAAAATTTATTTTCTTTTTTTTTTTTTCAGCCAGCTCTTTGATTAGGTCTAGAGAGGGACTCAATTAGCATCATGGAAACACAGAGCAGATTTCAGAAAGGAAAGGTCAGCTGCAAGCCCTAGCGTTTGCTATCAGCCATCTGCCAAGCAGGAAGTGCTACTCAGATCTATTTTTAATCATCATTCCTACGCAAGGGCTCCTGGGAGAATGCAGAGGCCAGCCTTATTCCAAGACAAACATTTAATCGCTACCTTTATGTACACATTTTAAAATAGCCTCTGGACACTCGAGACATATATTCTGGGTACCAGCCTATACACAGAGGCCTGGTTCTGTCACTTTGCCACCATCTACAGAGTTATCTTTGGAGGCCGTGGCTGGGGACCTCTTCTTGGGGAAATTACCTGAGATTGTTTGGAATATCGACTAACTGCACCCACACAACATAATAATCCCTATAACCAGGTTCCTAGTGTTTGCTTTGGTTGCAAGTGGCAGGAAAGAGAGGAGAAGAAGAAGAAATTCGTTCCCCAAAGCAGTGAGACTGGCAGAGCTAACTGTACAAACTTCCTGGTCACTCCCATTTTTATTTTAAGCACTTATACAATTCAGAAAGGTAAATTAAAACCAGTTCATCCAGCAGTAAATTGGTTACTCAAAATATGGATTGGCTAAAGAAAGGAGAAAGGGTTCACCTCGCTGTGCAGGGGCCCAGCCTGGGCTGTGGCTGGTCCACCCAGGCGCGAGAACACTGTGTCCACTGGTTCCTTCCCCCTCCTGACTCACAGCAGCACTCACGTCTCATTTCCCCCCAGCCCAAGGAATGAAACATCCCTGCGAAGTCTGGACAGGGAGTCTGGCATAGCCATGGCAGATTATGCAGAAACAGAGCCTGGCTCAGGAGCCCCTGCATTCTCCCAGCCCACACGCTGAATACAGAGTTTCCTTGTCTCTTGACACTTGCAAACTCCAATTTCTACCCTAAGGTAAAGCCTAAGCGTATGTCCAATTGTGGCTCACCGCCAAGTGGAGTTCCACCTGCCAATCAAGGACTGGGGCCAGGCAGCTAGCCACCATCCCAGTCAAACGCAATGCTGGGGAGCTGTAGGACCCACTGTGCCCCATGACAAAGGGATAAAGGGGTCTGCTCCAGGTTTTACCCACCTCTCTACCCTCCCTCTTCCCTCTTCTTAGAAGCTTATCTGTCAGTGAGCAGGGATGGGAAAGCTAAGCTGAAAGGGCACCTTGGCTATGGGCTCTTTGCCTGAGGATGTGAAATAAGAGACTGGGTATTTGGGGCAACTTAACACCAGCAGGAGCCCCGCCAGAGGGCCAGGGAGGAAGGGACTGAATAGTCAGACATGTGCTTCACAGGAGCTCTAACTCCCCTCTGGGGGAGGGGGAGACCTGGAATCTCGCCCTCAGTGCGCGGAACTCTGCTCTAGTCAGCTGGGCACACATATCTATTAAAAAAAAAGGCCACTGCACAGGGTCACTCCTCCTGACCCAGTTGGACCACAAATTAATTAGGGTTCTGAGCCCTGCTGACTCTTCTTTCTGGTTTTAGGAGCAAAGGGAGTTAATCAGTAAACATCTTAAGAAAGAATAACTTTTCTTCTGCCCCTGCTGAGGGTCACCTGTGCTCTTCTTCCATTCCATCTCATTTGCCATGGCTCTATGGGTCAGGAAATGCTACTTTAAAAAAACAAAAAAACCCTACAGATCCAGAGGAAATCTGGGGTTCCATGTTTGGTCCAAGTGCAAAACCCCAGGAACAGGGAGTCACACAGAGATTTAGGAGCCAGGCAGACAGCCTGGGAAGGACCAGGAAAGGGGACTGGGCTGGGTTCCTCTGCTAATTCAGAGCAAGAACTAGACCGTGTGGTAGAATACTTAGGGGTTCTAACCAAAATTCTCTCTGGGTTGGTATGAGGCAAAAGATGTGAGTCAAATTTTAAAAAAGTACCCAGTACAGTGCCTGGCATTTAGTAAATGTTTGGTAAAATGATAACTATTGTCATCATTATTAGAAGAATGTCTCCAAAGAACTGTTTCCTTTTTCAAACAAATGTTAGTCAAAACCAGCCTTTGGGCCTCCAGGGAGTGGAAAGGGCTAGATGGTTGATAGTGGATGGTAGGGACAGCATGTGTAGCTATTTTCCAAGTACTGAGAACATTTGTCCTAGAGCAGTGGCTCTCAATATTAGTATTAGCTGCATCAGAGTCTCAGGGGGAGAGGAGGGATGCTTGTTAAAAACACAGATCTCGGGCCGGCCCGGTGGCTCAGGCGGTTAGAGCTCCATGTGCCTGACTCCAAAGGCTGACGGTTCGATTCCCACATGGCCCAGTGGGCTCTCAACCACAAGGTTGCCAGTTCAATTCCTCAAGTCCCGCAAGGGATGGTGGGCCCGCCCCCTGCAACTAAGATTGAACATGGTACCTTGAGCTGAGCTGCCACTGAGCTCCCAGATGGCTCAGTTGGTTGGAGCACATCCTCTCAGCCACAGGGTTGCCGGTTCGACTCCCGCACGGGATGGTGGGCTGCGCCCCCTGCAACTAACAACAGCAACTGGACCTGGAGCTGAGCTGCACCCTCCACAACTGAGATTGAAAGGACAACAACTTGAAGCTGAATGGCACCCTCCACAACTAAGATTGAAAGGACAGCAACTTGACTTGGAAAAAAGTCCTGGAAGTACACACTGCTCCCCTTCCCCAATAAAATCTTTAAAAAAAAACAAACAAACAGATCTCCAGTAGGGCTGGGATTAGGGTGAGGCCAGCCAGAAAGCTAGAACACAACATTTAAGGAGGCACTCACTCTGAGGTGCTGCCTTTGCACTTGCACATTCCTAAGAGTGCGTGCCTCCTTAAATCTTATGTCCTAGGTGACTTGTTTCATTCATCTAGTCAGGGCCCTAATTCCTAGTCACACTCAGACCTACCAATAGGAATCCGTGTGGGTAGGACCTGGGGATCAGCCTTTTCATCCCAGGTTATTTTGAAGTGCTGTTAGATTTGGGAATCACTGCCCAAGAAGCCCCATCTTCTAATGCCAGTTTCAGTTATTCTCAGGCAGGCTCTAAAATACATGAAGACTGCAGAAGCCACTTATTCCCCACCGCCCTTCACTGTGCCCTGTCCCAAACCTCAAAGCTACATACACCAAAAGCCATCTAAATTCTGCAACTCAGTTCTCCCTTTATTGTGAAGAAAAACCCGTACATGTGGAGTTGCAACTGCCAGCTAATGATGACTCAGTGAGCCTCAAGAAGCCAGGAGGGTCACACGAGAGGGAGTAACTGGCCCAGCAAACCAGGGGACCCAGGTCCTGGGGAACTCTGAAAGGCCCTCTTCTCAGAACTAAGGGTGCTTGGTGGAGAGATCAATGATTTATCTGGTTGCTGTTTAGCTGAAGTCTTCACCAGCAAGGGACTGGTTATTAATTACAGCCACTGGCTTAATTATCATGCTTATTAACTTTATACATTATCAACATTCCTTTTCACACAAAGCTCGTGGATATACAGTTTATAGAAGCTGGAGAGAAGCTGAGTCCAATCTGAATCAAATGCTTAACCCCTTGCTTAAGCCTTTTAATGGCTCCCCATAGCACACAGAATTAAGTCTGAACTCCTCACCTGGGACTCTGCACCCACTCTCCACACCCCCACACTGCCGCATCCACCCCGACCTCCGATTCCCTCTCACATGCCCTTTCCATCTCTTACCTGTGGCTCCCTAGGTTTGATCTCCTCTAGAATGTTTCTCTGCCACTATGAGGAATGCACTTCCCTTTCTTATTCACTTAGTAGTAGACACCCATCCTGCTCTTTGCCCCCACAGCATCCTGAACAATCACCTGCTCAAAGCCTGTGTTTCACTACATCTTATGTGTCTTCCCTGCTAGATCATAAGCTACTTAAGGCCAAGAATTTTGCTGCATCTATTTCTATATCCCCAGTGCTTCATATAGTACTCAATATATGCTGAATAGTCAGAGAGGTTCAGTGACATACCCAGTGCTACAGGGAACAGTGAATGGCAGAGCCAGACCTACCCTGTTTCCCCGAAAATAAGACCTAGCCGGACAATCAGCTCTAATGTGTCTTTTGGAGCAAAAATTAATATAAGACCCGGTCTTATATTATATATTAATTATATCATATAAGAACTGGTCTTATATTATAGTAAAATAAGACCGGGTCTTATATTAATTTTTGCTCCAAAAGACGCATTAGAGTTGACTGTCCGGTTAGGTCTTATTTTCAGGGAAACAGGGTAGAGCAGAGGTAGCTTATATCTTCATTCAGGGCTTTAAAAATGGTACCGCTGACTCTCCATCAGCAGGGCCCCACATTGTTTCCCCATTAGAGTGCTAAGACTGTATGAAACTATACGCACTGTTTGGCTTGGTCACCTTGTAACCTTTGGTGGGAACCTGTGGGTGCTAAATGGCTAGGGATGAAGTTTGGCCTATGGAGTGGAATTTTTGTAGCTCTATTGACACCAGACTGTCAATTACACCTAGTCAGTGATCATAGTGCATCAACTCCTACGCCATTCATACCTGTTGATTTGGGATTCCTCCTAGAATTGCACAAAACCCATTTCTCCAACACTCATTCTAACTATCTAGCCTCAGGGTCAGCAAATAATACACAAGGGGCAAATTGGGCTTCTTGCCTGTTTTGTAAATAAAGTTTTACTGGAACACAGCCATGCTCATTTGTTTATGCATTCTCTATGGCTGCAGAATTGACTGATTGAGACCATATGGCCAGAAAAGACTAAAATATTTACTATCTGGCCTTTGCAGAAAAGTTTTGCCGACTCCTGATCTAGCTGAAGGAACCAGGGAAATTAAGACTTCAAACAGTGCCTTCATCTACCAAGAGACTGGCTGCCCCCACTCTGGAAGTTAGTGCACCAACTGGCTTTTGCATGATGTCATTTTTTATTTTTTTTTAGCACTAGTTATAGGCCAGGGATCCAGGAGGAGATTTGGCTTGAGGGAGACACACAAGGGCCTAAAACACCTAGCACAGGGCCTGGAATATAATGCTGATCAAGAAATATTTATTGAATAAACAAACAAACAAAAGCATGGGAAATTGGCCAGTTTGTGCCCAGAACAAAAGTCCACCCTCTCTCCTGTCAGTTTCAAGGTGACCAGTTGCACAGGTGCCTAGCAGCAGCCTGGTGACCTAGATTTGTCAGACCATATCTTATCAGCTTTCCTTCCTGGTGTATTTACTCAGCACCTGCCCCCACAGTGCCCCGGGCAGACTGGCCTGTAGTTTTTACAGAGGAGACAGACAGGGAGGAGTTCTCCTCCCCCATAAATATACAGGGACTTACAGCTTAAGGAGCTGCAGGAAGTCTGGTTTCTCTTGCTTCCTCTCTCCTCAGGTTTCCTGGGTAAATTTTTCCAGGGTGAACCTTGAAAGACTCTTCAGAGCCCTACTTGTCATTTGGAACAATTGGCATTAAAAAGGGAGGAGCCAGCTAAGGAAGTAAACAAAGCAGCCACCACTCAAGGGTGCGAGGCCTGGTCCTGAGAACAGACATTCCTCCAAAGACAATCAGAGAACAGCGGGTTTCATTCACTGGCCACCTTGAACTGCAAGCGACCAGCTGGCAGTTTTACTAGGCGGGGCTAGCCCAGGTTGACATGACAGGAGAGGACAGGGAGAGTCAGGGAAAAAGCTGTACACATTTGGGTGTCTCATGAAAATCAGGCAAATAGGATGGAAAGCAATATGGAAATGATGGCTTCTCAACTGCCTCAAATGACCCTGGGTACCAGGCTCAGGATGGAGAGCTCCACTTCTACTGCCACCAGCTGCTCCTTCACACAGTGGGCTTTCCAGTAACCAAAGGGTACTGGGTACAAGCTGGGTGAGAGTAAGGCATACATCTGTTTGCCACTGTATCCCCAATACCTAACTTATAAGAAGAGCTGGCTAAATGTAGAACAAATGATAGAACTTAGTGCAGGAGGGTTCACTCTGGGAACTTTTGTGTTGGCAAGGAAATGCTTTTCTGTCCCCTCCTTTATCAGCTGGCGAGTTGAAGTTACAGTGAAATGTTCTTAATGGAACCAGCCCTACCTGGGAAGAAAGAGTTCCTTGGCCCCAAAAGATAGATAATTTAACTTTTGACAATTGTTAGTAGCCCCTTCAAAGACCCAAAGGTGCTGGGAAGGAGGGGGCGGGGAGCACAGGGCCACCTGCTCTGCTTCTTGACATCACTGTGGTCTGGAGGGAGGGAGTTTGTGGACTGATTAGATGTTGTTTTTAGCAGCAGCTGGCGGAGCTGTCTCCTCCTCTCCTCCCCCTCCTTCCCTGAGTCACTGTCCAGCCACCAGAACAGGGGAAACAGAGCACTAAAGCTCTCTAAGGCCTGGCAACCCTGACCTGAGACAATACTCTGGGTCACCAGGTCAAACCCTCCCCTCAGCAACAGGTTCAGTGCTTTGGAAACAATGGCATTGGAGATTCTTTTCTGGTTCTGTTTTTTTTTAAAGATAAGGAAAATGGCTTCTTTCAAAGGAAGCTCACCCCACCCCCACCGTGAACCATCAGAGTGAACCAAACTGACAAACAGCTCTTAGCTACTGCTCCAATACTCAGGCCAGGAATTCTCTTCCAGCTGCCTGGACTGCTGTTGTCACAGTACTTTGAGGTCTCTGTAACCAGTTGATGTGTGGTCAGAGGCAAAATAACCACCTGACAGAATAGAAGGGAAGGGGGCAGGGGCAGATTTTTCCATTTAAATTCTAGAGAGGCTTCATACCTGCTTTCAGGCAAGGCCCCAAGAGAGCGAGGTGGAGGCTGCTGCTGTGATTTAATTACCTCCGGAGACCAGCCGGTCCTTTTGGAATCATAAGGAACAAACAAGAGACTCAAGATCACAGAGGCCTCAGAAGACCAGCTATAGAGCTAAAGGGCAAAAGCTGAGTGTCTCCAAAAGGACAGAAGGAGCAAATATACCAGGACAGTTAATGGGTGCCAGGACCTAGTTATGTTTGGGTGTCGATTTCTGTTTTATTTTGCTTCATGAATAGTCATAGATAACAATGGCTACCAGCATTTATTGAATACTTACTATATGTCGGATACTGTAATAAGAACTTTATATTGATTACAGCATTTAATTGCCACAAAAATCCTTTCGAGTATCTATCTAATTATTAATACTAGTCTCATTTTCCCAATAAGCATGTTAAGACACAGAGGGGTTACTTAACTTACATGACTACTAAGTGAAGAAGCCAGGATTTGAACCCAGTGAATGTTCTGACTCATAGGTTATAGTTCACCTCTAAGTTACGGTGCCTCAGATCACCTTTTGCTGCTATATTAGAATCAGAAAATGAGGGAGGTGATGGAACTTTTAAGGTCAGTTTAATCTAATGCCTCATTTGGAAGGATGAAGAGAAAGGAGAGCAAGAGAGAACAGTCTTGCCCAAGATCACACAGCTTGCTACTTTCATTCTCCCAGCTGTCAGCCCTCTCCCCCAGGGCTGCCTCCAGCATTTACAAGCACCCGCTATGTGCAAGGCTCTTATGTGCAAGGCTGTAGGCGGTGTGGCAGGGAGGAGGTGGCAAAGTACAAAGTCAAGAGGCAGTCAGTTTCTCTGGGCCTTGGTTTCCTGATCTGTAAACCAAGGCGTCAACTAGAAAACCCAGGTTCAAAGGCCCCTCCAGCTCTAATGTTCTGAGAGCCTGTGACTCCAGGTTATTAGAATCTTGTTAGGAAACAAGACAATTATACATAAAAAGTGCATGTAACCACAATAACACAGACCATATTATTACAAGACAGTCATTATCCAGGCAATGAGTTCTACAGACGTTCCATGGAGGGAGAGAATTCTATAGTCCAGAAGATACCCTAGAAAAAACTTAAGCTGGTCTTCAAGAATGGGTAGAAACTGAACAGAGAAAGAAAGAAGGATCCTCCAGGCAAAGGAAATGATTGGAGGGAAGACAGGTAGGATTTATCACCACTATTACTGAGAGAGACCAGAAAATAGTCGAGGCCAAGAGGAGCTACCTCGGTCAAGCTGTGTAAAGAGGGCACAGACCTATCTAAAGCTGTATCCCGTATGACTTCTTGGTAACCTATGGCCTTAGACAAGTTGCTTCATCCCCACCTTGAAAGGATATTATAAATTAAGTGATGGGGTAAGGAAAATGTCTAAAGAAGTTTCTAGCACATAGTAAATGTTCAATAAATAGTAGTTAATAGCAGCAATGTAGATTTTCATACTTTGTTAAATGATGGCACCAATACAACCTCATCTGTACCATTCTTCTTCCCTCCACTGTGAGCCGTTCATTCCCATGTACCCCAAAGATGCAGGAATCATGCTGGCTTCATCTTCCTATCCCTAGCCCCAGACTAGGGCCTAGCATGTTGTTTGAAACACACACACACACACATTATTGAACTGAACAATCAGTGTATGACAGTGGATTCTGCTCAGGCCCCAAAATACAAGCAGCCAAACCAGTAATGGTGCAACTTTACCACTCTAGAGATGGAGGGGGTACCAATGCTCAACCAGAAACACAAGGGAAGAGGTCCTATACCCACTTCTTGCTTCCCAGAGAGAACACCCTTTTGAAAAGAGTTTCTTTGGAATTTGACTAGGGACACAAGCTTCCATCACTAGCGTCCTTACTGAATGCTGAGACACTAATGTACAAACCAATCTTATGACAGGAACCTTACAGGCCTTTGCAAACCTCAGAGTTAAATTTTCAGGGTACACTTCATAGCTCAAGTCAACATTTCCTTTTGGTATTTAAAGCAACCACATAGAAATGATCACATTTGAGCAGATCCGTGTACTCCAGCTGCCTACTGTCTTCAGCAAAAAAAACAGACAATTCACCAGGCTCGGTCCCCGGCAGCTCCTTTGATAATAAATTAGTGAGCAATTCTACTTGTGCCCAGATTAATTTCCACAGGGAACAAGCATTACTGTCGAATAAGTCTGCCTCCCATCCAAAGAGTATGACTTCCTGAATTCAGTTCCTCTTGTTCATGGCTATACATGAGAGAATTTTTCTTTTAAATCCCAGAATGCTTGTGTTTCTTTTCTAAGCGGTAGTCAGTAAGTATTCACTGCAGGATCACCACACATGCCCGGACACCTTCAGACCACTGCAATGTGTATGCACTAGTTTCTCCATTTCCAGTCTCTTCTGCAGTCTAACTACCACCCCACAACAACATTCACCGTCTCAAAGCAAAGCTCTCATCATGTCGTTAGGTACTCAAAGGTCTTCAGTAGCACCCAACAGCCAGCAGGAAAAAGTCCAAACTTCTATTCTTCCAACAACCTGGCTTCAACCTATCCTTTCAATCTGTTGGCACACAGTTCCTCAATATCTAACCCCAAAGAACGGCTGCTCTTTGCACACTTCCTGCCTCTACTTCGCTGTTGACGCTGCCCTATCTACTGGCCCCACTCCATCCATGTTTACCTGTCTAGGTTCTTGCTTCAAGACACATCTCAATGTCACTTCTACCAAGTCTTCCCAGATCTTCAGTTTCTAGACAGATAGATCTTAAAGGTTTTTTTTAATTATTATTATTAAAGTTTATTGTGGTGACAATTGTTAGTAAAGTTACATAGATTTCAGGAATATAATGCTGTATTACATCATCTATAAATCCCATAGTGTGTTCACCACCCAAAGTCAGTTCTCCTTCCATCACCATATATTTGATCCCTTAAAGGTTTTTTTGACCAACAACCCTTCTGAGAACCTGATGAAAGCTGGGGAACCCTCCCTAGAAAAATATACACACATACAGATTAAACATACAATTTCAGGGATCCCTTAAAGCCAGTCCATGGACTCCAGATTAAGACCCCCCTGCGATCTGTCTCTGTCTTCGAGTACTAAGTCATTCACTCAGATATTCACTGAAAATCTACCAGTCTCTAGGAGCTGTGCCAGGTGCTAGAGACACAAAGAAGTACCACAAGCATCTCCTCAGGAAGTTCACATGCATCATTAGATATGCATCATTACACAGTGATAACTGCTTTCAGATAAATATATGGTGAAGTACAAAGGGATGAGTTCAAGGGATGAGTTATGAACCTATGAACTCTGCAACTAGAATCAAAGTTCCTTGAGGAAAAAAATCCTTAAGGGTGGTATCAAAGTATCTAGTACAGTGCTATACACACACGCAGAATATGTGGTTAGTTTCTGCACAATTATAGGATAGAACCAGTGAGACAAAAGAGCAAGTATATAGGCCCACTGCCACCACCCACATATCCCACAGGCCTCTGAGATCCAGTTATGGCCGTCTCATCGTGGAAGAATAATGCCATACAAATTATCCCAGCCTAATTTATGGCTGATCTCTGCCTGAAGTAATTCAATCTCTGTCCCTACAGGGGTCATGCCGTAAGATATTATATTTTATAAGCTCCAGATGGTTTCTTTTCACACACACACACACACACTGTAATCTAATGACATCCCTCTGTCTGGAGATTTTCTGTACAGACTTCGTTCACCTGTCACCCCTTCCTGGGTGGTCAACAGATAGCTCTTTTGCACTCCAGAATTAATATTTTGTTGATAGGAGATTAGGACTTTCAAAGGCCAAATAGTTGTGGAAAAGTAGTAAGTAATGTTAGGTTAGATATGTGATTTTTATTTACAGAAGCAAAATTGATTGAATGTGTTTTTAAACTGGCTTATTGACTTATGTTGGAACTCTTCCACAATTTATCACTTCTGCCTTTTCTGTACCTCAGAAATGCTCTTTAGGAAAACACTGACAAACATTCAACAATGGTTTACAAACATGGCAAAAGCAACAAAGACACCTACTGTGTTGCTGAAAGCTCATCAATCACTGTGGTCAAAGCCCGGGTCCCACTATTTCGAAAACAAAACGTTCACTTTTTATGATCGACATTTATAGATGTATATGCAACCTGGTTTCTCTCGTCTTACTGGGATAGCAGTACTAATTTTATTCAATTACAGTTTTTGTAAAAATCATTGGCATATATCCATTGAATAACAAAAATCCTTCAATAAAATTAGAATTCAAAATATAATTTTCAAGTTAGAGAAGCTCACAGAATGATCTAAGTCACACATCTTATTGTACATGTACTTGATGACTTATTCTGTTTGATGTGACCTAGCAGTCACTAACACTACTGATATAATCCAAAGCTCACTATAACAAGAAGAAATGAGTAGATTTTTAAAACTTCTATTCCTGTATTTATGTTTTACACAAAATTCGCAGGACCTAAATAATTGCATTAATAATCTGGAGTTGTTTTTACATGGTTTTTTAATTTTTTAATTTTTTTTTTTTAAGGAGGGCGCAGCTCACAGTGACCCATGCGGGGATTGAACCGGTAACCTTGGTGCTACCAGCACCGCACTCTAACAAACTGAGCTAACCGGCCACCCCGAGAGTTGGTTTTATTGTACATTAAAGACAAGGTGGTTCGTGGTAGAAACAAATCCCTGACAGGTAGAGTAGACAGGATGGGACAGATCTCTGTACTTCCATACTGGCACCCCCTCCATGTCCACTACCTCTACGCTACTGTGTTGGGGGTACAAGTCTTGATGCAAATCGCTGGTGTAGAACACTAGTGCTCAGAAGCAGAGGTAGGAAACGCTGGGCAGAATGGGCCTCTCAGCAGCTACTAGATCAATACAGGGCTTCAGAACATTTTCTTCCCTGCCATTTTTCTCAAAGCAATGCTTCATCTAATGTGTAGGCAAGAAGGGAAAACCAAAATGCCACCACTGTAAACCCAATGGAACCCCACAAATAAAAGAACCTACCTCCTAAAACCGTCCCACCTGAGAAGGAGGCCCAAGTCTTGAAAACAAGACAAACCAGAGCTCTTCACACAAAACGCAGTTGAGGGGTGTGAAGCAGAGATGCCTGGCTCTGAGGCTGTCACCTCAGGCTGATCGTTGAGTTGCCCATGGCCTGTTTCCTCAGGAATAGGGGCTGGGCGAGATGATCTGCAATTCTGGGAATTCTATTATTTGTCCACACACGATAATCTGACCTGAAGGTTTGACATAGTAGTAAACAGTTTTGTTTTTTGTGGGGGGCGAGTAAAAGATTTCTTTCTGTCACCTTCACTGGACTCCCACTCTACAGACTCCTATAAACACCTTCCTTCCAAGAACCCAGCACACTAGAGCAACCTGTCTTGGAGTGGAGCCACTATCCCTAAAGTGGGATCGTGATAGATTAATGCAATTCACCAATCCCAAATGGGCTCCTCCAAGATGCCATCAAAAAGTCAGCAGGCGGGAGGGCAGGTAAGAATGACAGACAGGAATTTTCATGGAAATGCTTTGTGAAGATGTAGGTTTCTGTAATAGGATCCACTGAAATGAGCATTTAGCTTGTTCTCACTCAGGGCAACTGTTCCAATTGAAACTACCATTATTTTACAAAACTAAGGTATATTTTTATCCTGGGGCTTGCACCATTGGGTAAGAAACAACAGTATGAGCAATTCCTCATGCCAACACAAAATACCTCTGCCTGAAAACACTCCAGTACTGAGACCATAACTCCCCCAAGAAGAAATCGGAGGAGACTCAACACATTCCCTAGATAGTTCTGTCATCAATTCAAAGAGTTCCTCACCTCCCCCCCACCCCCATCCTACAGAGCAAGTGCTGTCACGCTTCTGCAGACATGTACAACTTTCCTGTCGATTTCTTCTACTGCCTTTGTCTCTTACAGTCAACTCCTATGTTCCAGGTTCTAAAGTGAAACTTTTTGGCCTAAACTAAATTTGCTTGGCTAAACTAAATCCCCTCCACCTCAACCCCTGCCTTTTCTTTTCTTTTTTTTTTCTTTCTTTCTTTTTTGGACAGCAAGGCCAAGAGAAGCAAAGAGACTACTTTATACTCACATATAGCTTTGATTTGCAAACCACCCACATATCTATGATCTCATCCAGCCTCATAACAACCCAATGAGGTAAACCTGCTCCCCTCCCCCCGCCAAATAAGGTACACCTACCGCATAGGGCTGTTATGGGGATGGCATATAGTAAGCACACAAGTGCTGGCTGCTAGGCATTAGACACAGCAAATATTATTGCACTGATTTTATTTAGCTAGAAACTGAGAATCAGAGGTTGGACAGTTGATTCCCAGCAACCAGGCCTCTAGGAAATCTAGAGCACGTTGAGAAGGTGGAATGCTTAGTGCAGGATTCTTTCCACCACCATTTCAATACAGACCCTAATTGTTTTAAGTCTTCACAATCACACATTTCCATGTGGGCTTAGCACTCTGATAGGAAGGGAGCCTGAAATCCTGATTCTATCCTCCAGTTCTCTGCTAGCCACATACTCAGAGCTTCAGTTCTCTGGACCTTTGTGTTGCCTTCCTTCTCCATTAAGGAAGGCAGACTCGGGGTTTTTTTTTTTTTTTTTTTTTTTTTTTTTGGAGGGGGGTTGGTTTTTTTCTGTTAGACCAAACAATGGAATGTCAAGCTTCCAGATGAAAGGCTCTATTACAAGTACAAAGTATCATTTAATTACACTGCTGCTCCAGTTATCTGCTTCCCAGCTCCTAACTCCCACTGGGCGGATTCTGAAACCACATAGGAGATTATGTCAAGAGGGAAGAACAGGAGAAACATTCTCTC
The DNA here is from genome assembly GCF_057876585.1 of Rhinolophus sinicus. NCBI lineage: Eukaryota > Metazoa > Chordata > Mammalia > Chiroptera > Rhinolophidae > Rhinolophus > Rhinolophus sinicus. Next base: position 29,213,619 of record NC_142512.1, read on the forward strand.
CCTGAACTTTCTTAAATGGAAGAGAGAAACAAAATGAAAAGAAAGGCCCATTTTCCAAGGAGGGGGCTGTGGCAATGATCTTTCCGTTAAGTAGACCTGCATAAGAATCTATAGATTTCATGCCGGGGGTGGCTTTGGAGTGAAATAAAAGAATCTTTGTACAATGCCAGCCATAGTTCCCTCAGTCTTTCCCCACAGCCAGGCATTTAACCCAACTCTTTAAATCATCGAGCTCTAATGCACCCCATCTGTGCACCGGTTGTAGCCAATGAAATTGAAGCCTGTGTTGACTTTGGCCTGGATTTGTGACTAAGCCTTTCTGCCCCAAAGGGGGCAGGAAGGAGGACATGAAGCCAACAAAGTCTTTTTTGCTCATCATTTGTCTTCTCCCAAGGCTCACGCTCCATCCATCCGTTTATTTGACCACTTACTGAGCTCTTGCCATGGGTCAGGTTCTGAGCCAGAGATACAAAGCTAGTAGGAAAAGGCCCCAGGTGGAAAAAAGGATGTGTAAGAGCTCCTGGGAAAGAGGAAGAAGGTGAAGAAAGAGGGCTGCTCTTGGCTGAGGCACAGAGGCCTGAAATTCCCCTATCTGTATATTCAGGGAATACTGCTTAGTTCCAAGTGGTTGAAATATAAAGCAAGGGAACTGACAGGAGACTTACCGTGTTTCCCCAAAAATAAGACCTAATCAGAAAATAAGCCCTAGCATGATTTTTCAGGATGACATCCCCTGAACAGAAGCCCCAATGCTTTTTTTTGGAGCAAAAATTAATATAAGACCCGGTCTTATTTTCGGGGAAACACTGTAACTAAAAAAAACGGCTCTGTCAGATCACCAAGACCCTGTACACCAAGCCAAAGAGAGAAGACACAGTACTTTCAAAGGTCATTACCATCTTCTTATATTCACTTCGACCCATCTTACAAGGCCAAGCTCAAATACCACCTCTTCCAGAAATCCTTCTTGAACATGCTCAAAGTAATTGCTCTCTCTCCTTTGAGCCTCTGACTTGAGTTCTTGGATATCTTTTATGAGTCTCAATTTCTCTATCCATATAAAAAATGACTAACATCGCCTACCTTAAAGGTTTATGAGGGTTAAGTGAGATAACAGCTGTAAAGTGTCAAGTAGCAGAGTTCTTAGTATAGAGAAGGTGCTAAAATACATTTTATTAGTACCTCAATTTCTTATGATACATAGCACACTTCTTTCTGATACTAAAAAAAATGTCTTGGCTTCTACTTTCTCTGGAGACTTTCAGAAATAGGACAACTCACATTTTCCCTCCAAGCTTGCAGGCACCCTTCCAAAGCAAAGAGGACTAACTCCCGTCTTCCCTCACTGACGGAGCCTCTCCACTTCCAAACTTGCAGACTCAAGGGGTTCTCAAAAGATCCAAGGAATCTGAGACAAGATGAGTTAGGTGATAGAGAAGGAAGCTATAGGCTGGCTGGAACATAAATAGCACAAAGGAGAGTAACAGAGGGGAACGTGGGCCAGATGCCAGGACTCTGAGGGCTCCAGGGTTCAAGCTCTATGGTAACCTGAGACCCTGGAAGCAGAGTAAAAGGAGGAGGTCCATCCTCAGTCCTGGTTTAAGAATCCCCAGTACCACAGATGTGGTGGTTCAGGCAGCCTTCCTCACTTCCTGTCAAAGCAGCCAGCTGGATGGGGCTGTTCTGTAACTGTGGATCCTGCATTCTTCTCTGGCTGCGGCTACCAAGCCAGAGGCAGGGAAAGTGATGCCACCTTTTCTAGCAGTTCTTGTAAAGGGATCAAGAACACTCTTTTTCCTTTTTTTTTCTTTTTTTTTTTAAACTTAGTCTGGGTCTGCATAAAGGTTTGACTGTTTCTTTTTTTTACCTTGAATGGCAGGTAGCACAGGTTCTGAGGAAGCAGGCTTTTTAAAGGGAAAAGTCCCCCATGATCTTTCTCCTTTTCATGAAGCCTAGTAAAACCTGTTTCTCCTCTCCTGGGAATTTAGGGCCAGGAAGGCGATAGCTCCCCTGAGACTGCTCCCTAAGGAGCCAGTTCCTGGATTGCATAACTGGGATGTTGGGTTTATTTCTTCTTCTTTTTTTTTAAATAATTCCCCTGCCCCAACTTCAGGAAGCAGTTGCCAAGGCTCCTCCGGGAAAATAGGGTTCCATTTTTTCTTGATTGTGATCAAATGTCTTGCTATTTTAGAAGCCCTAGAGGTCCTCACAAGCCAGTGAATGAGGTCTTCACCAAGCCACTTTTGGTCCTCGCCAAGGGCCGCCCATTTTAGTAATTCAACAGTCTCATAACCTTCTCTAGGGCTTGGAAGGCAATACCCTCCTTATCTCAGCTAAAAACCCCTGCTACAAGACATCTTGGCCCCATCATCTTTCTGAAAACTCACTTTTCAGGTAGGCAGTACTCTCCACAGTGTTCACCTGCCAACCTAAGCCAAGCAAGCCAACCTAAGCCTCCAATCCCTCCTCAACGCCTCTCCTTTCCGGCCTGCGAGCCGCTATCCCACAGCCTCCGACAGGATGACGTCTAATTTCCAAAATAACAAAGAGAACTAGTACAATCTCTCTCCAACTCAAGAGCTGTTTCTCGGTTGAATGAGACAGCCCTGTGGGTCAGCCCTCCCTGTACAGAAGATGGAGTACAGATATCCCCGGCTCTCTGGGAGAGCTTGTGCACCTCTGCAACCTTAGGGGCAGGCCATGCCCTCCCCCATGGTAGGCAAGGAAGACCTGCAAGGAACCTGTACCTTCGAAATGAGTTCATCATGATTGGCCAAGTGGGCTCTGCAGTGAATGCAGCTGTAGGTCCGGTGGCAGGAGGGCAGATAGGCCTGGAAAGTCTTGGATCTTGTCATCTTCACCATTGGCGCTGTTGAGCGTGGAGTGAACTCTGGGGCAGCCCACGAGGCACTCCCACAGGATGGGTCGCACGGGAAACACCGGAAGACACAGGTAAAGGCCGTGGTTTGGCAGGGGGTGGGTGTGGGGCAGGCTCCACACACTGGTGATGTCTTCGGAGGAAGGAGCCTCAAGCAGAGGTCTAGGGCTGGTTCTCAGCAGCCTGCAGTGCCAAGATAAGGGGAGTAGCATTAGCTGACGGAGCTGGGCTTCCTACAAAGCAAGTAGAGTCCAGCTGCCACCAAGAGGGCAACACGTCCAGGATAAAATGACCCCCTTTTCCTGCACTGTGTCAAGATGCCCAATGAAGAAGAAACCACTAGAGGTACCAGTATTGCTACTTCTCTAGAGTTGGAGGTTCAATATCAACTCAGGGCTCTCAGCAGTCCCTAGGTACCCTTCACCAACATCCAGCAAACGGGCACGATCACCATTCCTTGGGAGTTCTAGAAATGGCCAGATTAAAGATGTGCTAACTATAGCCCCCACGAGAGGACTCCTAAACCCCCGCTACTCTCCTGAGCCAACTAAGATAAACGGCTAAAGGAAAAGAAATTCGGCCTCTAGAGAGTCACTACATCAACAGCCACATACGGAGTTCTCATCCATTTCCAGATGCCGGCAATCCTCCAAAACTTGAAATCCCCACCTGCAGAGACAATAAACCCCACACCATCCTTTACCACCCTTTACTTGTAGATTAAGCATGGGATACAAAGGATCAAGTTCCCAACCAGCAGGGTCCCTTGTGGCTCTTTCGGGAGAAGTGGTTCCAATACTTTGTCCAGAAGTAGACGCTCTGTATTTGTTTGTTTGTGTGTGTGTTTGTTTTGTTGAAAAATCAAGTGAATGAATGAAACCAATGGCATAATCAGACTCCCATATCTAAAATTCACTAGGAGAGTGAATTTTACCAGAATTTCTCCTCAACCCTCAAACTTCCCATTAATCATCCGACAGTACCAAACAGTTCTCCTACCAGAACCTCAGCTCTTTTATTCTATCGGGAACCAAGGACACTGAGAAAGTGAGGTAACTCTCGGGATATGTCCAAGTAAAGGTCTGACGGCAAAGCCCCAAGATCTACGACTCACTCTGCTTCTCAGAGTCAACTACCTGAGGCTTCTGGACCCGCCTATTCCCTGGCCTTCACTAGCGGGGTGGTGTTTCCACTTGCCTACCTCCGAGGAGAGCCAGACTGTTAATTAACACCTGCTGTGCTGTGAAGATAAAATTATTTAGAGAGATGGGGGAGGAACACAAACAAAACCAACCTTCCTTGCTGGATTATGTCTGGGATCCATATGGATGTCTAGAGAAAGCCCGCAAATCACAGTTCTCTTTTCCTTCTAAACCTCACGGGAACCAAATCTTCCAAAGGGAAGCTGCCCTTATCCCTCACTTCCTTCCCCCACAGCAATCACTGCAGGCCACTCTACCCCTGGGACTCTATCTATCTTCCTGAGCGGCCCACACCACTGCCCAGCACCAGGCTGAAGGACAACAGCGTTCACTGCCCCTTATCCTTCATGTCCCTTTTGCAGCCCTGAGCCAAGCAGGCTCCACATCAGGGGGGACCAATTCTACATGAGACGTCCAACTGTTGGAGAAATTCAGACTTCCAGGGGCATAATGTCTTCCCTGCTCAGTCTATTTTTAAAGATGTAAAATCAGGTTAAACTGAACATTACAGAAATACTTCCATATGGAGGTGAGAATTAATTTCCCCAGCTTTGCCTTGGAGTTAGGCCTGGCCATAAAGATACATGATCCCTTGGATCCAGAGACCTTTCATCTCACCCCGGGGATATTCTGGGAGTGGGTAAGGTGAGTGGTCAAAACAAAAGCCCACAGGAGACCAATGCTGTTGGGTATTGCAGCATTACAGGTGGTAGAAAGAGCCATGTACCCAACTTGGGCTTTTCTGTACTTTCCAATACTCCTGCTGTTGCACTCTCAGGAAAAACAGTATCTGCAGGAAAGGAAGGGGTGGTAGGTCAGGGTAAGGAATCGAAAAGACAGGCAGAGGAAGCAAGCAGGGAGGCCGGCCGCTTCTGAAGTCCACAACTTTAGCTGCCCAGTGGGGAGCACCAGGAGCACCGGCCCCTTCAGTCTTATATAAACACTGAGGGAAGAAAAGGAAACAATGAGCCCTGGCTGCCAGTCTGGGTTTACAGAGCAGCCACAGAGTCTGTTTTCTTATACATGCAGCCGGCTTCTAAATTATGCATTTCCCCAGAGCAGAATTATTTCTTCTCTCACTTCTCTTCTGTAGGAAACCCAAAAAAAAGTTTGCAGGCAGGGGTTTCTGGTTATGCTCAGCTTCAAATCTGAATCCCGAAACTTATACAAAGCTACCTTCTGAGCAATAAGCATTTATAGTCTGTATTAAATGTGAGTATGTCACATACAAACACATACCCATGCACCCACATTCATTGCACACCATAGCTCTGAACTTAAAAAAACAAGAGAAAAATCGACCACATAAACAATATGCCTGGTGCTAGAAAAACTCTGGAGAGCCTCGACAGAAGGCATTACTTTTTGCTGCTCCAGTCACTCTGCCTTCTTGCTTTCATAGGAATTCACAAGCGTCCAAAAGCTGACTCCTTCCCCAAGAAGGAAAGGAAAAGTGGCTTGCTGAAATATGAATCTTGTTCAACTGGTACAGGGCAAACAAGAGGGAATGAGAGGGAGTGAGTTGAAAGCAAGGTGAAGTAGGCTCAGGAAAGGGTCCTTGTGCCTGAGAAGAAAGAAGAGAGTAGGCTGAGTGAGAAAAAAATGAGAAGTAGGGACCAAAAAATAATCACCTGTTACTGGCTTCTTCCCTCTTGTGGGAAAATTTTAAAAACTGCTTCTGTGAATTGGGTTTGTAGGAAAGAAGACAAAATAGAAGAATTTTTTTTTTTTTAAAGAAATTGAGGGTATGGGGCCGCAGGCTCCATGGGGCTTCATAAGTTCACCAACTCATTGCACATATTGTGAAGTCCAAATTGATTTCCAATAATAATCAAATGAGCTCAATATTTAAAAGCCTCAGGGCACATGCACAAATTAAACACCATTTTAAGTGAAGTGATAATCCATCACAGTAGAAATTAAAGAAAGATTTGCTACCATCCCCAGCCACCTCCCGCTGACCAGAATGGAAAGAAAAGATGTGAACTATTATGATTAAAAATAAAGACCTTAAATACACCACTCTGAGAGTCAGATGCATGGGAGCACTCTCCAAACCTGCCAGCCCACCTGACAGGCCTACTTTCCAAGGAGCCACAACAGCATCTGGGACTCAAAACAGAACTTTTTGAGTGTCCCCAGGATGGAGGGGTAAGAGATATGAATTCTTCAGGTAAGCCATGAAGGAACTCAATGAATAATGTGGGAAGCAAGACTGTACTGCCACACACAGAGCCACAGAAACTGAGAAGGTGGAACCCACTCGGGGGAAGTAACACCTCCAGCCACAGCATGGGACCAACCTTAGGTGGGCCTCTGTTTTTGGGGGGTGTTTTGGTAGAGGATAGGCAGAGACTGCCTAGAAAAGAAGTGGGCTCTGGAATCACAAACCAGTTCTATTCCTTTCTAGCTGAGTGATTTTTGGCAAATTATTCAACCACTCTGACCCTCAGCTTCCCTAACTTTAACAACAACAACCTACATAGGATTATGAGGATTAGATGAGATGATGTAAGGGCATACACAGGGCTGGCACACAGCCCTGGCAGGCCCCTAAGCCCCTGTCCTACCCTCTGCATTTCAGCCCGTATTGTCTATTTAAAAAGCAGATTTGACCACGTCACCATTCTCATTGCCTTCGGAAAGGCAATATGGGGTAGCAGTTAAAATGACAGGCTCTGTGACCAGACTCAGGGATTTTGAATCCCAGTTCTATCATTTACTAGCTGTGTGACCTTGGACAAGTTACTTAACCTCTCTGGATCTCGCTTTCCTCATTAAAAAATAGGAATAATATCTTCCTCGTGGGACTCTTGTGCAGATTAACTACTACATATAAAGTACTCAACACATGCGTCTGGCTGGCATGTAGTAAATATACAACAAATTCTAAGTGTGTATTACTGAAAACCATCGACCCCCATAAATGAAAACTGACACCTATAAATGGCTTCAGATTCATCTCTACCACCTCATGCTCTGTACTCTCCTTATTGAACTGACATTTAAGGGTCAACCATGTGTCAAGAACTCTCTTAAGTGCTCAGATTTGGCAACCAAACTCTTTGTAGTCCCTCCTAATACACCACATGTATTTCCACCCTTGCAAGATTTCGTGGATGCCATTCCCTCAGCCTGACACACCCTTCCCACCACTGCTCACCATGCCCTGGCGTCTCTTAAGACTCAGCTCAAATGTCACCTCAGCACCTGGGCTTATTGGCGCCTCCTCTGCGCTCACCTCTGTCTTAACACTTACCCTGCTGAAATTGAAATTATCCTTTCCTGCCTCTACTAGAGGTAAGCTTCAAGAGTAGGGACTGCGTTTTAATAACTTTTGCACCCCCTGAACTCAGCAGCACAGGACACACCGTAGAGGCCGTCACTTACCTGAACTCCCACTGCTTCGCATCTGGCTGATGACTAGACTGGTCCACCCATTGTGTGGGTGGCAGGCATGACTGGGGCCCCTCCCTTCTCCCAGTAATGAGGCAGGAGGCAACGTTACTCTGGGTCTTCAGGCCCAGACCCTTCTCCACTCAGACCCTGTGCTGAGATGCCCAGAACTATGGTTCATCTGGGCTATGGGTGAATTTTTAAGTCCTGGGTATTAATTAAAGGCCTGTCATTGGCACTGATGCCCATTCTTTGCATTTGCAGGGTCTAGGTTAAATATGTGAATAGCTGTGGGGGTAACAACTGAACACACTTCCAACTTTTCCATCATTTACTTATTGTAGGAACTCTTAGAAAGCCTAAAGAAGGCTGTATGCTAGCTTTAAGGACAGGAGAGGAGGAACATGATGGAGTAGCCCTGCTCTATCCCATCATGGGTGAGGAAAGAGAAAAGCCCTTACTGGAGGCAATAAATAGGGGGATAGACCAGCCATTTCAGGAACTGGGAGACAGAATTAGGAGAGAGAGAGTGAATGGCTGTGGGAGGCCTTCATCCCAGGAGGACTGACCTCCTTCCCCATTGCTAATCTCACCAGAATCCTTGAACCCTGGCCAGGGAGCAGAGAGAACCCCTTTCCCGGGCTTCCAAATAAGAGAAGTGGGAGGCAGCATAGCCCACGGTTGAGGGGTACAGGATCTAGAGGCAGATGCGCTTGGATTCAGTCTTGGTTCTTCTCACGAGCTGCATCACCATTATGCAAGTTGCCTAACAGGGAATGACAACAGTGCCTACCTCACGGAGGAGACAAAAGAACCAATGACATAATGCAAGTGAAGCATTCAGCACATGGTTAGTACTCAATAACCTCGATTAGCTATAATCACCCTTACCAGCAAGCGTGAAAAAGCACAGGAACTGTTTATTCACAACACCCAAACAAAGCAATGTTCCTGTCCTCCTAGGCTGACTCATGGTGGTTAGAGGGTTAGGACCTAAATTAATCCACTTAAAGGTACACTGTGGTTTAAGTAGGTTTTTGTGGCTTAACTGGGGATCTGACATTACTGATATGTCATTCCAAACAACAGGCCATTCCATCCTTTAATGCAGAGGAAAAGTTACCTCTGTGGTCTGCACTGATGCGACTAATCCCAGGATGGGGCCACGGGTGTAAACTTGACTGAAATGCCCGGATTCAAACTGCCAAGCAACTAATGTGCAAGACACACCGGAAACTGAATGTCATCATTTCATCACTACCCAGTGTAAAGCAGTGGACCCAGGTGTACTGCAAATCCAACCAGTTGATAATAATGAAAACTAGCTTGGATATCAAGTAACTACCTTCTGGTAAACAAAACCAACCATTCATCTCTATCCTGGATACAGGGCCTAGTCTTGATTTCAGGGGGATTATCTGTCAGATGATAATCCTACATGATCTCTAGGATTCCTTCAGTTTTTAAAGTCCTGATTCTACCATGTTTCCCCCAAAATAAGACCTAGCTGGACCATCTGCTCTAATGCATCTTTTGGAGCAAAAATTAATATAAGACCCAATCTTATTTCAATATAAGACCAGGTCTTATATAATGTAATATAATATAATATAATACAACATAATATAATACTGGGTCTTACATTAAATTTTGCTCCAAAAGACGCATTAGAGCTGATGGTCCGGCTCGGTCTTATTTTCGGGGAAACACAGTATATTGTAATGATGTCTGCCAGCTGAATTCTGCCCTAGAGCAGAGTACGTATCCATCCATCAACCAGATTCTGTTAAGACCTTGATTTCCGTGAGGTCACAGAAAATGCCAGTCTCACAGAGTCCACTCAGAGATGGCTGCTAGACTATGCCTTCGAAACATCTGTTAGCACAGCAGTGTATTTACCATATGGCCCTTCATTCAGCACTTTGCCTGGGGAGGCCCCCAAGTGAGGCTTGCATCTGTTAGAACATCTACATAGAGAAGAGGCAGTTTCCCTTGAAAATCCTGAAACTTGCATGTAATTTACTAAATATTAGATAGAAGTAACTGTTGCTAGCTGGCTACGAAGACATCATATCTTTTGGGTTGTTTCTACAATTTTAATCAAAAATAATGTGAAAAACCCGTCTGAAGAGAGGTTACCAAACACATTTGCCTACAGTTCATTCATGGCTTCCTTCTTTTTCTTATACAACTCCCAGTCCAAAAAGAACTTAAGGTAGCTTACAAAAATATAAACAATACAATACCATTATAAAATAGGTTAACAAATTTGGGTAAGAAAAAAGGAGAGTTTGGGGCATAGAAATGCATGCTGCTAAGTTGCTAAATATTTACTGGATTTTAATTGCAAATTTGGCTTTGAGTTTCCCAGTAACCAAGGCAGAAAAAAAAATGTCAGCAGTTATGAAGTTTATATTTCCTATAAAATAAAAGAACCTGGGTTGTTCCGGATACAGATTTTCTGAGAGACATTTCTTTTCTGGGTAGTCATAGAGGAGACAATGGGTAACCTAGCAGACAAGAGCCCCAACACACCCCAACAGTTCCTACCCTGTAACCCTCTTGCAAGACTGTTTTTGAGAAATCCCTCCATGAAAACGGACAGCCTAACAAACACCAAAGGGCAATGCAGTGAAAGGGATTCCACATGGGATCAAATCAGGAAAGAACATGGCTTTCTGATGGTCTGGCTGGATCCAGTGTTACAGACTCTCGGGAGAAATGGAAGAGCTACAGAACTTTCTGGCAATGCTCCATGAATGTCATTTATCACAACCAGGCTTTTGAGGAACAAAAACATGGGCAGCCTCCAACATGCCAGGTCCAAACACTAATATTTCTTTTTCTTTCTTTCTTTTTTTTCTTTTTTTTAAAGGAGGGCGCAGTTCAAAGTAGCCCATGCGGGGATCGAACTGGCAACCTTGGTGCTGCATAGCAGAAATGCACTCTAATCAACTGAGCTAACCGGCTGCCCTAAACACTAATAGTTTTGAATGCTAATGCTATTTGGCCCAGTTGCTCAAACAGAAAACACCCTTTATTCTCCCTTCCTTCTGTGTCGTACTTCATCTGTCCCCTAGACAGTTGGTTCTGGCTCTGAAACTCAGCCTCCCATGGCCATCGTCACAGTCCCGGCCAGCAGCACTGTCTTCTCTCATCCTGAACAGCCATGACAGCTTCCTAACTGGACTCACTGACTCAGCTCTTACCTCTCCAGCCCATCTAGAATTCTATTTATACAACAAAATCTGATCACATCTCTGTTTCAAAACCTCCAGTGGTTTCCTGGCAACATATAGAACTAGGTCCAACCCCTCTAGGAACCAATAAGGCACCAAGAACCTGGTGGCTTATCTTCTCATCCCCTTTCCACCTCACTCCAAACCCGTTTCCCCAGCAGACCAAGTTCCCTCGATACCTTTTCTCAAGTTGCTTCAGCCCCTGCAGTTGCCTCAACCCATCTTCTCCGCCTGGTAAATGCCTGCTCACCCCATAATACCTAGCTTAAATGAGACCCTACGCAGAGCCGGTGGCCTCCTTCCAGCATGCAGAAAACCATTTTTTTCTCTGGAATGGCCTTTAGCACATTGTGTGCCTGTCTCTCTACTAGACTGGGAACTTCCTACAGTCAGAAGTCCAGTCTTTACCCATGATGTTTTCCCCAGGGCTCCTGGTGTCCACAACATTGGAGATTCTTGCTAAGTGTTAATATCAAGACCATGACCATCAGTGAAACAGAGCTGCGCTGTACGCAGTTATTTTTATAATTTCCTTATTTTGCCATACCCACTACATTTAAAATACCTAATTCTGAGCATTACATGGGACTCACACGCCATTCATGCTCCACAAAGTTAAAAAGGCAGCAAACTCTTGTAACATCAGCTCAGTTGGGCTAGCAGGAGTCTAATAAAACTCAGTACCATGGAGCCATATTTCCAATAAGCCACACCACACGACCCTCCAATGGTTTTACCTGGCTGTTGTCTGATGGCAGAAACATTTCCCATTCCGTCTCCCTGGCCCTTCACACCGTCTCAAGGAACCCTTCCCAGGCTGGCATTGACTTCTGGACCCACTGCCAACCCAGGAACCTTCTTTTTCCCAAGGTGGTCCCCACAAAACCCCAGCGCAGTCTGAGCTACTACTCTAGGTGAGACCGAAATAGAGAAAACTGAAGTGTCAGACTTGGTTCAGGCCAAGAAGAAAAGCGGTCCCTCAACCCTGCCTCTGCTCCACATGGGAAAGAGGGCCAGCTCTGCCCCTGTCCTCCAGCCACCAGAGACTGCCATCTAAGCATCAGTTCTCTGCTTTGTATTTGGCAATGCCCAGAGATGATAATCCCGGTTAAAACAAAACAAACACATTTTCCCCACGATCGGGGACCTAGAGAGGGCTCGGTCCATTCCTCTGCCTTCAGACAAGACCGTACTCAAACTATAATGTAAAACAGCCATTTAGAAGATCTATCAAAAAAACAACATTTTGGAAAACAGGGTAAGAGATGTGGCCAATCTTCAAAAGTTACTTCACCAGGGAACCCTCCCCTTAACCTCCTGCAACCTCTACTACGTCATGGGTAGGGGTTGGAGGTCCTCTATACGTCAGGTCCTCTATTCTACATGTGTAGCACTTTTCAGTTGTAGTTTTGCTTCTATTGAGGTAATTATTTGATTGCCGTCTGTGTCCCACACTCAAATATCAAATATTATTTACTGAATAAATGACTGTCTTTTGGCACTGTGTGACCTTGATTTCTCTTAACTGCTGCTCCCCCAGGGCACAGCTGGGGCCCCAATTAGTTACAAACCATCCATCCCAAATCTGCCAATACAATTTCATTGTTCAGCTGTCAGCATGCCTTTGGCTTTCTCACTTTAATCTCTCAATTCAAATAAATCCAAAACTCTAGACTCTGACATCTGTGGCTGGGCTCCCTGCCTTTCCACAATTGGAATTTGGAAATTAAACTTAAAACTCAAGAGAAAGAAAGGGCAGAGGCGCTTTCAAAAGGATGCCTGTACGTCTAAAGTCTCTGCCTTCACCAGCCCAAAGAAGGATTATTTTGTTCTAAGAATTATTAAACTGTCATCTAGGGTTGCCATTTATTGAAAGAAAGGAAAAGGAGTAGGATGGGAGAGAGAGACTGATTCTAGAGCAAATTTCTGGGTTTCTCCTTTTATGCGAGTGGCAGATGGATTTTAACAAGAATTACGGCCTCTTTTCCTTTCAGGCCTGGCACATCAGGGGAGCCATGCACGTTGCCAGTGCAGCTTTTTCATATAATTTAAGAAACCTCCACAAAGCTAGCTGTTTATGGGTCAGTCTTCCCACTAGATTGTGAGCCATTCCTGGCCAGAGACCAGGACTGGTTAATCAACCCTCATACCTAGCCCAAAGCCTGGCTGGCAGTAAGCTCAAAAAGCCTTGGTTGAAAGAGGGGGAGGAGGGGCAGAGGTAAGGAGGAGTCATCTGAGGCCCTGCAGGAACTGTCAGTAAACCTCCAGGACGCTATAGTTTATTAATTTCCTATTGGGGGTCCAGGAGGGGCCAGGTACTTAATATGCATTATCTCAATCAATCCTCACAACAACGCAGGGAGGCAGGCATTATTATGACTACCTGTTTGAAAGGACCAGAGACAACATTTGAATCCTGGGACCCCATCGCCCACCCCCCATGGATCCTGCAACCCAGACAAGCAAGAGGGGTTCTGAAGATGCTCATCCTTGGTCCTAGAGTCCTCTAGAGCAACAAATAGAATATCTCCCAGAGGGAGAGTCTAAATCAACTAATAATAACGCAAAACAAAGATGTCAAGTTCTCTTAAAACATCTTCAGACTCCGGGTTGGCTCAGAGATTCAACTTTTAATTGCAGAAACCTGAGAAAACAAGTGAGGAAAGGGGAGAACCTGAACCAGAAGGTGGATCAACAGATTAGGCACAAGAAAAAGCTGGTTTTCGGTTCTTGTATTCCTGCCAATGGGATATTTAGCTTTAAGGCTACAGTCTGTGTGGGCATACTTTACCCTCAAATCCCAAAGTAAACAAATTAAGAGTCATGTAAACAAAACTAACCAAAAGCCCTATCTAATTTATGTTTACATAATATACATGTTTATACCATTAATGCAGCAAATACTGAAAGAGAACTCATTTTTACCTTATGGTCCAATGGCACTGGCTCAATTTAGGGAGGGATCCCTGACAGACAGAGACAAAAGTGGTAAAAGAGATAAAGGGAGGCAAATATAATGGATGACACACAGGAGATAAGGAAGTGGCAAAAAGGGTTAGTTTAGGAAAGGAGGCCAAAGGTCAAGGATGCTAAGTGGCTGGTTCCTGCCAGGGAGACCAACCACCGCAGCGATTTCCAGATCTCAGGCATGTGTGGAGTGGGCAGCATTAGAAAAACCTGGGAAATGTTTCTTTTGATTATTATTTGCCTGCTTTAATAGATTCCCCATTCTGAACATTCTGATTTATGGGCCTTTGGTTGGTCTAGGAATTCTTAGGGCAGCCAGGATGGAGAATCCCTAGGGATAGTCTCACTTTTGAGGATGCCTATCATCTAGGTCAACTAGCCATTGTTCACAGGGCTTCATCCTCAAGGGTTCCACTATGAATGGAAGTCACAGTCCACTTCCATGGGGTTACTCTAAACTGCAGCAGTGGTAGCCCACGCAACCCCATGTTCCCTTCCCACACCTCACGAGCCTACTGAACATTCCTCATACACCACCTCTTATGTCCATACCTCTGGCTTTGCACGCACTGTTTGCCCGGAGTGTTTCCGCATGTTTAAATCCTCTTCATTCTTCACAGTCCCATCTTCAAAATGCCTCCCCTTCGTTCTGTATCTCTGTAATGACTTTAAACTCTACCTTGTACTCTGGTTATTAACTAATGCATATGTCTTAATTGCTCCTATTGGAGCATATGCTCTTAGGGGCAGGGGCCATATCTTAATGTATCCTTATCTCTCAGAGGTCTTATTACCTATTTAATGATTATTACCCAGGAAAAAACAAAACAAAACCAAGGTTGAGTTTCAGGCCAAGGCCAGAGAGAGGTTCCTTTTCTCTCGCTCAAAATAGAAATCAAAAAATTTTCCTGACTCTGGCAGGATGTGTTCCAAGCCCACGCTCTCTTGCCCCAGGTACTCCCAACCAGAGCACCACGGGAAAACAAAAATGAAACAAATCATTAGGAAGATCAATATTTCCTATAACTAAATTTCATATCAGATAAAATAAAGCTACTTTCTTCAGGCCAACCAAACTCAGCCACTGTTCACACGCAGAAGACGCTGTCTGAGCCTCAGTGGCACCCATCTGTCGTCAAGCCTTCCTTCCTGGATATCAAGAAACAGATAAGGGAACTCCAGACACTAGAGGCTATTTTCTTTCTGAGCTGGCAATCTGGGTTTCAGATCAGAGCCACTAAATCTGGACTCACCACATTCCCAAGACCACAGAGGAAGGCTGACTGCCCTGTAGCTCAGGAGACAGGAGGGCACAATGCTGCTGACTCAGCCAGGAGGCAGGGACGTGGGTGGTAGTGTCCCACCTGACTGGCAGCACGCCCCATTGCCCCATCACTAAGAGGAAGTAGGCCCTGCCTAGTATTGAGACATTACAGATTATTTGGGGTTTTAGTCAGGGATTGGTATTATTCCAGAATGCATAGGAGTAGAAAGAGCCCTGGGCCTAGGAAATAAAAGGTATGGTTTCTAGTCAGTGCTTTGCCCTAATTAAATCTGTGTCTTAAGCAAATCCTTTTTGCCTGTTTGAGCCTCAATGTTTATACCCCTAAAATGCAATACTGAAAGTAGATTTTCATACCCACTCCAGCATATAGCGAATTAATAAGAAGTTATAAATCACTAACTTGAAATTAGAGAAAATAAAAATTACAAGGTTAACACCACAAAAAAATTAAGATGTAGGGCCCTCCAGTTACTAAGTTCAGTCACAAATTTGGGTCTGTGCTTCCTGGTAGCCAAAGCAAAAAGAGAGAAAGAGGATCGGTTATAAATTTCCAATTGTCCACAAAGAAAAACCATACCAGTTCCTCAAAAGAGGCAAAGCTTTCCCTGGCACTTGATTCTGAAAGAAGTGTCTCCAATTAACTTCTTAAAAGGGATATTCAGTGACATTGGAGCTTAAATTTTCAACAATATAAACCCTTAAATATAGTAGCAAGTTATACATGGCTATCTCAGACAGTGTACCTCGAAGTGGAGGAGCTGAGATAGATGGCCCAAGTGTACAGCTTTCAGTGGCCCCACCTTAATCCAAGGATGAAACTATGAATGGCCAAAGGAACAGATAGACAACATGCCCTTCCAAAAGCTTCTATAAATATTACTTCATTGGATGTTTATTAAGACTTGCACATTTCTAAATTCCATTCCAGTTCTGATAGATCCAAGCAACATTTTTTGGCCTTCATTTACTTACACGAATTTAAGATTTTGTGGACGTAAAAGGAGTTCTAAGCAACCTCACAGGATGATCTGATCATAAATTCCTAACTGGGCAGATCATGGTGGGTAGTTATGCCCCAGGCATATAACTTTTTTAGTAAAAGGTTTATCTTTGCCTAAAGCAAGCCCTGTCCATTATTCTTGGGCATCCAGGTTAACATACCTTTGAAATAAGTGTAATCACCCTCAAGAGAGCACATAATCTTGTTATTTACCCTGTAATCCAATCCCTGCCTTGCTTTCTCCTACTGTCGCGTACTCTTCCTTAAATTGGTTCAAATAAAACTCAATAGAAATTCTTTACAGGTTTGGACTTCTTAGGTCAACAGTCAATCACATTGGTAGTTTTCGCCTCTTACTGTCCATTCCCAAGTCAATGGAATTAGGAATTCCTGCCAGTCAGCGAGAAGGAGAATCTAACTATTAATATTTATATTGTTTTTAATGCTACCTCCAAGTGCTTACTCATGTGGCGAGCTCTGTGCCTGGTTTCTGTGCATTTGCTCATTTAATCCTCCCATCAATCCTATGCGATAGTAACTACAGAGGGGGCCAAAAAAATGTGTACACATTTTAAGAAAGGAAAAAACTGTATTAAAATTGTAATACTCAATACAGACCGATAACAAAAGATGAATACAAGTCATGTGTTTACATTTTTTTGGAACCCCCAGTATTAGTCCCATTTTATAGTAAGGAACAGAGATTTAGAAAATTTTAGCCAACTGCCCAAGGTCACAGAGCCAATTATCCAGATCTTTCTGGTTCTAAAACCCAGCCTCTTAACTCTTACAGTGCCTCCAAGTATTAATGAAATGTGATTACTGGTAGAAATGCTTCCGTGTGTCAGAACAATGAGCCCTAGAATAAGAATACCGCGGGAAGAAAGAGTTGTTCATTAACAACAAAATAACAATAGAGTTTTTAAGAGACTTTGGCAACCTATAAAAAGAACAAAACAATGAAAAATATGGTGAAAAGCAGAAATCCCAAAGGAACACTACCCCATCCCAGGAAAAGATGGATTCTTCTCTTGAAAATAAAGTAATATTTCCTACTCTTAAGAGACTCTGAACCTTGGCTCTCTTTAGTGGTTCATTCATTCATTCCAACAACAGATAGATTTCTTATCCAGTGCTACTCCATGCCAGGCACTGTCAGAGCAAGACAAAGGCTCTCAAGCTTCCAATCTGGCCATCAAGTAGACAATGTATCTCCAGATGGTATTAGAGAGATTTGAAAAAAATAGAGTTAAAGGGATTAAGAGAGGCTGAGGGGCAGGGAGAGGACGAGCTCTTCTAGATAACTGGTCATGGAGGGGCTCTCTGAGACCCATGTGAGAGAAGCCAGTCATGCAAAGATGTGGAGAAAAGGCAATCTGGAAAAAAGAGACTACCAGTAGAAAAGACCCAATGACTAAAACAAACCTTCCACATTTTAGAAATCTCAGGATGGCTGGTGCAGTAGGAGCAGAATGAAGCAGTGTGGACCAGGTAAGAACTGGTAGGGGATGAGGTGTGAAAAGTTGGGAGAGGGCAAGCCCTGCTTGGAAAGGAGCTGGATTATGTTTGAAGGGCAATGGGAAGCCACTGGAAAGTCGTAAGCAGGGGAGTAGCATAATCCAATTTACTTTTAAACCCTCCAGGGCTCCCTTCACAGCTCCCAGGGAAATTCAGGTAGGATGAAAGTAAAGTCCTTTAGGATGAAAGTAAAGTACAATCACCTTTTGTTAAGGACAATGTCACTGAAAACTCTTACAAAATACCTTTAGCCTGAAGGCCCTGGCTTTCCATCACTGGAGAGTAAACATCAAAAAGATGCTTGTTTTCCAGAGTTTAATATCCCTTTCAAGCTAAGGGAATGTAATTGTCAGATAACCTAGTGGTTTGGTCAACAGACCCTAAGGAAATGCCAAGATAACACACAAAGGAAAGTGATACTGGTCCTCCATTTTAATCCCACCTGAACATTTCTTCCCTCTGCTTTTCCTATCCTAGGATATCCTATCCGTTGCTATCCTTTTGTCCTTTTCTTTTTTTCCACAGGCTCAAAACTAAACATTCTAAATGGGTGCTGCTGGACCAAACTGAGCAGTATTAAAGTTAATTTCAACAAACCTACAGTTAGTGTTCCCATATAAGGCATACCTTTGACAGGAAGGACAATGGTTGAATTTGAATAATTTAGAGTTCTTTTGAAGCTAAATTGAAGCTTTGATTAACTAAGGGAATTTCTTTTACCAACATGTTTGGACACAATAACTAAAAAACATCCCACATGTGGATGCATTCGATGTGTGTATGTTTGTGTTTAAATGTAGAGATGGAGGTAACAGCATCAGAAACTGGATGACTAACGAGATCTAACTACACACAAGAGCAGAGCTGTCACCACAGGAAGAACCAGAGCTGAGGTAGGCCATGAGGTAGGGGACCTTGTGCCTCTTCTCATTAACAACTGTTGATAGACAAGCCTTGACAATGCCCCATCACCACCCTCAAACAAAAATAAAATCACCTACCTGCCTTTCCCCCAGGCTACACAGCCTGGAATACCCACACATTAAACAAAATCAACCTTTTCTGTTGACCAGTTGTTACTATCCCAGGCACGATGACTGTGCTGAAAATTCAAGTCTCTGTGAATAGTACACTAACTCCTCAGCACTACTCACAACCCCAACCCCATGCATCTAGAAACATCCAGTGGCACAGAACAGTGGTCAGCAGCCCTCAGATTGGAGTGGTGTAGGGAGGGAGGGGGATCTCTCTCTTACGGCCAAGGCTTCACAGCAGCTGAAAGCCAACACTATATACTGTTAGACTTTTCAAAGCCTAAGCTAGTGTGACTAGCAGATGAGTGATCTTGGGTTTGCACAGACTGTGGGTCACACACCTAAGGCTTCACATCCGAGTGAAAGCTTTTCATTGTTCGTTGCCCCCAAGACCCACTAGATGAGGGTTTCTTTTCAACCACCTGCATCACAATCTCATGGTCCACTTATTACAAATATGCCCCACTGAAAATAAACATCTCCAGAGTGGACTGACAAACTGCATTTTTAAACACTACCCAGGTCATCTTCATGCACATTAAGTTTAAGGACCTCTGCCCTAGAGCAACGTTTCTTAAACTGTAGGCCATGAGCCGTTTGGTCAAGAAATCAAATTAATGGGTCATGACCAGCAGTTGGTATTTTTTAATTAAGTAGAAAAAAAAATTATAAACAAAGTACACTGCAGGTAGTAAGGGCAATTGTTTCCTGGAACTTAACGCAGTTCTTATTCTGCACAGCGATGTCAAGTGTGTTCCTGACTGTGGATCCCACTCAAAGTTTGAAAACCACGCTCCTAGAGGGAAGGAAAACAGTATTCCTGGGTGTGGTGTTTAACTTTCTATTTTCCACCCCTAATTCTAAGCTTCTTGATTTTAGTTCAAGCACAAGATATCAAGACAGATCCCAGAAGTGCTGTTATCAAATCTTAAACTAGTAAGGCAAAGTCAAACTGAGGAGGGTAATGAGCCCAAGGCCTTCACTCCTTTTACTGGACACACTTATGGAGCTGGGGACAAGGGACAGTGTCAAAGGGAAGTTTGCACAACTCTCCTCAGGCTGGAACTGTTCCTTGATAAAAAACTTGTAGCCACTCATACCACAGTTCAGAAGAATTAAAATATACATCAGGGCAAGACTCAGCCTCAGTATTAAGTGCTAAGGAAAAGGGGGGAAGGATGGAGGATGGACAGAACTCAGTTTCAGGTTTGGTCCACATGTGCAGTCCCCGTGGCAGTGATTAAGTCAAAGGAAAGCCAGTGAAGATTGAGTCCAAGCCCACTGATCACAAAGCCAAGTTCTCAGAACCCAGACAGCACTGGAGAGCAACAAGCATGTGAGGTCAAGTCCCAGCCCAAGTCAGTGACATGAGTAACCCTAGGTAAGTCGCTTAACTTCTCAACCCCTAGGTTCTTTGCACCACTAATGTTCTCTGAGCAAGAGGGGTACAGGGTAGCAGACAGTGTCCCTTCTTGGCCAGTACTCTAGGACAGGGAGCCCCATTTTGCATATCCTGCTGGACCAGAAGAGAGGAACGAGGGAGGAAAGGCAAGGGAAAAGGATGAGTGGCGAGCTGTCTTGTTATCCGTTAGACTCACCAGAAACAAAGACTCACTGAGGAGAGCCTCAAGACTTCAGGAGAGCAAACTGACCAGGAGGCCAGAAAGCAAAAACCCCAGCAAAGCCCAGGAGCAGTTTCGTGTGCCATTCACAGCTTCAAGGCTGTGGGAGGTCAGCTACATGCAGAACAGAGAAAAACGGACGACACTCACTCACATGGCTTTTTAACAGCTTATAAAGTGAGGGTGAAGTCAGAGATGGCAGTCTCCTGGGCTGGGTAAAAAACACGTGGTTCTCCCCATCCCCCCCACGGGAAAAAAGCCACCACTTGGATAAAGACACCTCGAAGAGGTCAGCGGCCAAGGAGGATGAACTTGAAGCAGGGAAAGGCGGGGGCTGCCCCTCAGCGTCAGTTACCGAGAGGTACTCGCAGGAGAGGCCCCGACAATTCCGTCGGGCAGGAGAGTACTCGTGCCCACCCCCTTGGCAAGGACACTGAGGCGGCGCCGGGAAGCGGCCAGGCAGGAACTCGGCTGTGGTCACCTCGGCCCACGGCCGGCCGAGCACTCCGGGGAGTTTCGAGAGCAGCCAGTCTCCCACAGGCGGGGGCCCCCGAGGGCGGCGCACCCGGACCCAGTGTGTCCAGCAGACACCCAGCGTCACCAGGGACAGAAAACTTCCGCAGCCACCACCCTGCCCCCCGGAGTCCAAACCCGCGGGAACTATGCTAAGGAAGAAGCAGTTACCCAAGGTCCCCTCCGCCAAATCGCGCACCCCACACTTGCCTGACACCCCCAACAGGTTCCCGCCCCGGACTCGGGGATCCACTGCACCTCGGCTCCCTCCGCTGCCCGCCGCCGGGCCCCGGCTGTGTTTGTAAACAAACCGGTCACGTGGCCCCGGCGGCCCGCTCCCCGCCCCCTGAGCCCGCAGCCCCCATGGGGACCCCACGCTCGATCCCGCCTGGGTTTCGTCCAGCACAGGGCGCCGCGCTCCAAGGGGTTGAGCCCGAGGGGCCACAGGACCGGTGCCCAGTACCGGGTGCCTGGCACCCGCACTGACAGCGCGCCCCACGCCCACGCGCGCCCTACCCGCGCGCGCTCGGGGTTTGCTTACCTGGCAGCAGGCTGCCCTGTCCAGCCAGCGCCGGGCTCGGCTCCGCGGGGGTGCGCAGCAGCAAAGGACCGCCCGGCTGGATCCCGAGCTCCGGGCGCGCTCTTAAAGCCACAGTCTCCGCCACCGCCGCCGCCACCACTCCGCATCCCTCCGGGTCGGGGCCGGGGGCTGCCCTGTGACGGACGCTCCCCCGCGCCTATCCCCTCGGCTCAGCACATAGCAACACGCCGCGGGTTGGCTCGGCACGGCCGCAGCCCATCCGCCCCGAGCCAATCAGCGAAGGACGGAACTCCGCCCCCTGCTTCCCCTACCTCCCACCCCCCACCCCTCTGCCCTGGCCGGGCTTGGGTGCGGGTAGTGCAGTGAGTGACGGGTCTGGCCCCGCTAGGCTCAGCCAGCGAAGCCTGGCTAAGCAGGGCGACTGCCGGAGGAACAGGGAGAAAGGGTGATGAGCATGGGTAGGCTCTCAGCGTCTGTGAGGGAACTGTTTATTTGGGTTTGGGGTTTGTCCCCAGGTCAAGACTGGGATTCCCAGAACCTGGGGTAGAGAGGGAGGAGGCTTTATATTGCTTCTTCTTAGAGGGCCAAGATGGTAACTTCCTCCTTACACCTTAGCCATCCCTAACCCAGAGCCGAAGTTACCTGAGGAGGCCCTCAGGACCTGGGGCAGTTGAATTTAATAAAATAGTGCCAGCCCGATCTGGCCCAGCCAGGCCCTACTCAAAAGCAAGGCATTTCCCCGCTTTGCTCTGCTAGTAATTTCAGCGAGTTAAGAGGAAAGAGGCCCTAGGGAAATTGGACGGCGCTCAGCTCCCTATTACTGCTGATTTTCCAAGGCATTCAGAGGGAGATGAGGATGGTAAGCCCAGGAGAGTAGGTTGGTCAGGGACCAGAGTGGAGGAGCCCACGTTCGGGGTCAGTGGGGTGGCGCTTTTCAAGGAACAGAAGGTTGAAAAATAAGCCCTTGGCCGTCAGGAAATTCAGGGAGGCACCAGGTGGGTGGAGTGGGGCATTCTCCCAGCAGGAAAACAGGTCGTTTGAGAAAGAATGCTGGCAGGGGTCAGGGGAAGAGAGCAGCCTAGCCTTTTCCCTTGGTCACTGAGGTTCCTGCAATTCCTCAGAGACCAGAAAGAGAATGGTACTGGGATGCATTCCTCCGCCAGGTGGCTTAAACTACACCCACCCCGTACTGGCAATTCCACCCTATTGTCTTTTCAAATATATTTGATTCAGTTAATATACATTGCATGGTTGGATGTGAATCCAGTCCCAATCCAGTTAGTAAAATGTTAGCAAAAAATCCCAAATTACCTCAAATACATCGGTATTGTATATATGTATCAGTCTCAAATTTGGTGTTTCGGTGAAAGCAGGAACACCATGTCACTGTTCAGAATTGACAAACTTGAAGTCCAAAACAGAAAAAAAAAAAAAAAGGGCTGTTGAGATAAGAAAGAATCATGAACAAGAAAGATTTAACACTTAATCCATAATCTAAAATGTGATAGATTCTTTAGATTATCCAGAGCTTGATTTCTAGCCTTTGATTTGCCTCTTGGGCAAATGTCTTTGTATCTCTGGGCATTGGTTTTCACAGTTTAAAAGAAAGAAAACTGAAATAGGGTGATCTCTAAAGTCCCTTCCAGCTCCAAAATTCTAAGTTCTAGGGCCAGAAAGTCAAATCTATTACAACATTTCTGTAATATTCTCCTAGTGAATATTTGTGTTGACAGATTACCACGCCCCAACAGCAGGTACTACATTAGTTTAACACCCTAGGATATTGGTATATTATGTAACAAGATTGGTGGCTACTGTTTCTGTTTAAATAAAAGATGTTAGCTAAGGAGGACAAGCCTGGTGCGGAGGTTCAGAGGGAGATTGAGGACCCCTGCAGGCGTGGTGTGTGTATGCAGGGGACTGGAAGAGGCAATCAGACGGTAGGACCGGAAGACAATAGAATGAGCCCGCCAGCCACCAAAAAAAAAAAAAAAAAAATATTTCATAAGCCTAATCATGCCTCTTCCCAGGCAAAAGAACCAAGTGTTGCGAGTTGTTAATCCAGAAGGTAGAAGTGAAACAAAGTAGTAAAAATGACTTCTCTTCCTCTTTGAAAGCTAGCACCTCTAATTGCCCCTCCTTCTCAGGGCCTCTAATGTGCAAAATTTCCTGCTTGACTTGGATGATGGTACACATACTAAAGAATCTACTGAGAAGAGAAAAGCTGAGGCCAATGGAGAGTGTGTGACTATAGATAGATATGTATCTTGTCCGGAAAAAAAAAAAGAGAGAGAGATGGAGAGATGTAAACAAATTTGTTCAAATTTAGCCACAGGGCTCTTTTTTTAAAACCCTTGGCAGTAAAATTTAGAGATTCCTGGCCTCACAGTCAGATTATCAGCCTGGCTTTGTCAATGGCCCAGTAGCTTTGTCTCCTCTGTGGAAGGCCAGATACATTCATTCCAAAGCATTCACAGCCATTCTTTTCCAGCATCCTCTCTATTCAATCTCATATTCCCACTGTTCCCACATAGATGTCACTTTTACCATGAATAAGGTCACTTTTATGTGCTTATTTCATTCGACCTCTCATAACATTCTATATGATTACATCTTCCTTTCCCTCATTCCTACACCAATCCATCAGCAGGTCCTATCAGATATATATATATATCTATCCTGAACGCGTCTGTCTCTGTTACGACCTCCCTGGTTGGAGACCAACATCTCTTGCCTAGAGTAAGCAACAGCCTTCCCACTGATCTCCCTGCTTCCAATCCATTCTCTACACAGCAGCCAGATGGTACTTCTTCTAAACAACCTCCTTATGATGGCCACAGGGCCCTGCTAACCAGGTCTGCCCCTGTCTGCTCTTCCCCCATCACTCCTTTGTTCACACTGTTCCAGTCAAGATGGCTGCCTTACTATTCCTGAAACACACGGGGCCGAGTCCTGTTACAGCGTTTGTATTTGCTGTTCCCTCCACCTGAGACACTTTGCCCCAAGAAGGCTGCCTTCTCAACACTTGGTTCTCAGGTCAAATGCCCCCTCCAGAGAACACCCCCCTGACGACCCAATCTTACATATCCCCCCCCCCCACCAGGGTACTCTCTATCTTACCTTCTCCCAACTTACTTTCTTCACAACACATATCACTCTCTGAAATTACCTTGTTTACTTATTTATTTGTTTTCAGTCCTATCCAGCTCTAAAGTGTAAACTCCATGAGAGCATCAGGAGCTTTGTCTATCTTGCTTCCTGTTTTATCCCCAGCACTAAAAATAGTGTCCGACACTCAACCAATATCTGTTTGTTGAATAAATAGCTGAACAAATGAATGAATATGCCTATTGCCTCATACCTTTGTCCCTGCAGTTTCTTTCACTTGGAATGTTATTTTCTCCTTTATTCCCCCTTCCCCCCGCCTCTCTGCTCTTTCCTCATTCCTTCTCAGAGCCTTTTGCTTGATGAGTCATTCCAAAGATCAGATCAAATGCCACTTCTTTGGAGGAGTTTCCCCTAACCTAGAAAAATGAATTCTTCTCTTCTCAGTACCCTCCATAGCACTTATTCATAGCTCTGTTACATCACTCAACACTCTGCACTCCCTATTAGGAGTTATCAGTTATCCATCCTCTCTGCCAGCCCCTCCTGGGATGGAAACTTATCAGATCGTCTTTGTATTTTCAGCACCTGGCACATGGTAGGCTCTCCAAGGTTTATATCTCAGTAGAATCCAGTAGGCATTTAAGCAGAAATGGATAGGGTCTGTCCTCAGGGTATACTGATCAACCGATAGCAGTCTTACTTTGTAGTATGACATTAAACCTAAAGCTTCAGGATATTCTACAATAAAGGGGGAAACCTACATTTTAAAACCACAGTACAATGGAAACTTCCTGAAGGCTAAAGGCTACAGGCTCTCACACTACAATACCACCTGGGAAAACTTTCCCCTCTGCCTGTGTGGGGAGGAGGAGTTGCTCCTGGAAGGCCTCACTGTACCCCCTCCATCCGTCCATCACCTCCCCCCCACAAGTAGAGTCCCATGACATTACATCACAGCAGAGGGCCTGGTGCTGTCTTCCTGCAGACAGATCATGGTAACGGTGCTTTGTTTCTTGGTGTACAATAAGTGCTTTCTCTGATGGTTGTCCAAGTCCCGCTTTTTCAGTCACTGAAAGTGGCTGATTATATGCTTTTCAACTGTAAATGGCTAAGGGTTGTCCCTCAGCCCTCCTGAACATACCCTAACAAAACAGTCGCTATCATTTATTGAGCACAAATTGTGTACAGAGCAGTTTCTCTTCTATTTAGTTATATTTAATTCTCAAAACAATCTGCAAGATAGGTATTTTTCCTTTTTTTTTTTTAAAGAGGCTGATCCTATGGAATTTGAGCCCTGATCTATCTGGCTTCAAAGCCCATTCCTTCTCTTTCTTCTACACCATCAAAGAGTGAAAATGCTTCTCTCCTCTTCAAATATCCCAGTTACCTTTACAAAGAAACTCATTTGAACATCAAACCACCCCACAAAGCAAAACTCTACCGCCAAGCTAACAGTCCCCGGAAACAAGAGTTTAAGGGCTTAGGACTTCCATCCTAAAACAACAACAGTAATATTTACTGGTACTTGGTGCTTCCTATGTTCCAGGAGCTGGTCCAGACACTTTACATGCATTGCTTCATTTAATCCAAGCTTCACAACAACCTTGTGGTCCAGAGAGAAGGTGCCCCAGAGTCTAGGGGGTTTCATCCTGCTTCACTGGTCACGCCTACAGAAAGACTGAATGAATCCAGCTGATACCATCTTTTAAGATCGCCCAACTCACTTCTTAATTATAGCCTTGATTTTCAAGTACAATTTATGGTTCAAATGTGGCTCCCCATGCTGTTACCTTTCTTACTGGTAGGGAATGTGCCATCCGGTGTCTGGTCATTGCATAATTCAGTATTGGACTCTTGTGAGCTTGATTCCTGTGGGTCCATCCCCAAGGGACTGCTCACCTCTGAGTGTTATGAAAAACGTAAGTTCCTGGATTTGTCAAGGTAATGCCCAGACCCTAGAGACAGGGACCCTCAGTTTCCCCAGATGTCTTCTCCATCTCGGTACTCTCTCCTGGCAGTGCTATAACCTACATTCTTCCACTGAAGACCCTGAGAGGCAATACATGTAGAAACCTGGGCCTTGTGTCTAAAATAAGGGAGTTTATAGCTCTCAATTGTATTAATTCTGTAGCACACCTAATATTATTCTTGCTCGACAGTCATTTCTTCTCTGGCCTCAGTTTTTGAACAGTGTTTATTCACTAACTTGTAAGCTGATTGTTGCTTTGGTCTGCCGGACACCAACCTCTAGGCTCTCGACAAAGGCTGAAGGACAACACGACAGCCAAGCTACACTGACCTGCAGAGCCGAGTTTACGAAGGTTCAGAGCAGCCTCTCCGCTATCCTGGCCTGCTACTGTGGCAAAGTGCTGAATAATTACATAGCTGCCCTCTGTACCATTTTCCCGAAAATAAGACCTAGCTGGACAATAAGCTCTAATGCATCTTTGGGAGCAAAAATTAAGATAAGACTCGGTCTTATTTTACTATACTATAAGACCAGGTATAATAAAATATAATATAATATAATACAATATAATATATACTGGGTCTTAATTTTCGCTCCAAAAGATGCATTAGAGCTAATTGTCCAACTAGGTCTTATTTTCGGGGAAACACGGTAGCATTCACCCTCCCATGACTGGACTCTTCCTTCTTTGAATAAAACTGAAATAGATCCATTTTCTTTAGTCAAATGACAGTATCATCAGCTGTCCTAGCAGCTTGGTTGACCAGACGTTTTCTTTAAGCCTCATTGCCTGATGGCAATGTTCCAACTCCAGCAATTTCTAGGCGTGAAGAGCTGCCTATGCAGGAAGGGTATGGTGGGCCCCATGGAATTGGGCTGACTTTAGATCCCTTAGGACGGCTGTTCTCAGCCTTAGCTGCATATTAGAATCATCTGGAGAGCTTTTTAAACATAGCAATTCCTGTGCCCCACTCCTAGCAATTGTGATTTAATTGGCTTGGGGTGGAACCTGGGCATGGATGCCTTTAAAAGTTCCCAGGTGATAAGTGCAGCCAGTGATGAAGCCCACAGACTTGGCATCTTCTGCTCAAAGGGAGGATTTGAAGCTGGCACAATTCTAAGCCTTCTGGTCTGAAGCTCCCCTCCAACATCTCCACACATACCATTTTGCAATTAGCTCCCAGACATATTTACAAAAAGCTGCAAAAGTAAAAATGTGTTAATGATACAATGCCATGCTTCACAGGTGGCAAGACATTTTCTCATATATTCTTTCATTTGACTCTTAAAATAACCCAGTGAGGTAAGCAGGACAGGTATTATTATCCACCATTTTCTGGAAAGGAAATTAATATCCTGAGGACCCAGACTCCTGGTTTTTGTTCAGCACTCTTCTAATTACATAATACATACTCTACAGTGACAGTGAATAATTTCGGCTGTCACATATAGGGAGGAAATACTGCACAGGAATTAAAAGCAAAGATTTTAAAATCAGACATAAAAATTTGAATTGTAGTTTTTCCACTTATTAGTTCTATGATCTTAGGCACATATATCATCTTTTTGAGATTAATTTTCCTTGTGTGAATATAAAACTAAAATATAGCACCATCTTCAAAGGGGTATCAATGAGAGATAATAGTTAATATTCTCATCATATAATCATGCCACATTTACCTACTTGTTAGAATGAAATAATCTCTAAGAATCATTTGAAGTGGTTGGACTCCTTTATTCCATTAAAAGTTTTCTTTGCCAGCAATCTTTGGTAATTTTCTTACCGGATACTGCTGCATAAAGGGGCTTGATTGGTCCGTGATGGTGGCATTTCTCGTTACACTCACCAAATGATTTCATTTCGATCAGAAATCAGAATCCTAGTAAATCCACCATTTTGAAATCTTCTTTGTTTTTTTTACCAAGGCAGTGCTTGATCAGATGCTTTTTAAAAAATTAATAGACAATTTTTAGAGCAATTTTAGATATATAGAAAAATTAAGCAGAATAGAGTTCTCTATAATCCTGTCCCTGCACACAGTTTCTCCTATTCACATTTTATATTAATATGGTACGTTTGTTATAATTGATGAACCAATATTGATACTTTCTTATTAAGCCCATAGTTATACCTACGGACTTTCATCTAACATCCTTTTTCTGTTCCAGAATCTCATCCAGGATACCACTTTAAATTTAGTTGTCAACTCTCCAAGCTCCTCTTGGCTGTGGCAGTTTCTCAGACTTTCCTTGTTTTTAATGACCTTGACAGTTTTCAGGAGTTCTGGTCAGGTATTTGTAGGATGCCCTTCTCTCCTGGAATTTTTCTGATGTTTTTTGTCATGATTAGACTGGGGTTATAGGGTTTTGGGAGGAGGATCACAGAGGTAAAATGGCATTTTCATCACATCATATCAAGGGTAAATGCTATCTATATGATTTATTAGTGTTGATGTTGACGTTGATCACCTGGCTCAGGTGTCTCCACTTTCCATATTGTACTTTTTGGGGGGTAAGTCACTATGAATAGCCCACATTCTGGGGAGTTATGGTCCTCTCCTTTAGAGTAGAATATCTAGATAATTTATTTGGAATTATTGTACACTGGAAATGGATCATACGCTTTTGTTTGTAAACCTTTTGCTGTCACCTCCCACCAAGTCACGACAATCTATTTGGTGGTGGCCATAGACCTGTATTTTCCAGATTACAACCATAATGGGGTCTAGGGAGACCTCTTGTGGTTAAATGAGGGCATTACCAGCCAGCTACAGGTTTTTACTTTATGCCCCTGACATTGCCTTCAATCTAATGGTTCTCAAACAGACATGAGTTTGCCCCCCAGCCCCAGAGACTATCTGGCAACATCTGGAGGCATCTTCATTTGTCACACTGTGGGGAGGCGATGCTACTGACATCTGGTAAGAAGAGGCCAGGGATGCTGTTCAACATCCTACAATGCCCAGGACACATAACAACAAAAGGATTCTCTGAACTGACCTGTCAGTCATGCTGAGGTTGAGAAGCCCTGTGGCCAACAGCTATATACACGTGTCTAAAGGTTACAGCCATGCTCAAAAGCATACTGTTATAATGGGGTGAGGGGGAAGGACCTGTTTTGTGAGAAAAAGAGGACAACTTCTTCGATAGAATGTGCAGCTCTACACTACTGATCACAGCAGAGATGGAAGAAATGGTAAAGTAACTTCTGTAAATGTGCAGTTTCTGTTTGCGCCAACCTTGGGCACACAGATACGAATGGCAAGAGCTCATGCTGTGGAGCCGCACACAAGCAAATGGTCAATGGGAATTGTTCTCAGCAGAAGAGGTGCAAGTAGACAAAGGAACTAAACCAGGGCCAGTGTTTTGAGGAGAGGATTATGTAATAAAATTGTTCATTTCAGATAATTTTTTTAAACTAAGAAGAATTGGGGGGAGGGGAGGATTGCACCCAGGGCTGTTACGACTACATTCCACAACTACTTTGAAAATTGCATTCCTATGCATACATATTTTTATGTTGTTGCAATCAGTGAATACGAGTATAACTACTTCATATTCTGCTTTTTTCAATGATGTTGTATCTGAAATGTGTTCTTCGTATTCCTAGAGTCCCCATTATCTTTTTAAATGACTATATGATATTCCATAATGTAGGTTGACCCTACTATAGCCATTCTTCTGTTGGTAAACAATTATATTGTTTCAATCTTTTTTCTAACTAACATTGCAATACAGTGTTTTTCTTTAGTTACAGAATTTTTTTAGGATACCTTTCTAGGAGGCAGATTCTACAGTCAAAGAGTACGAACAGTTATAATAACAAGCAGAGAGGATAGGAACACAGAATTTGGAATTAAACAACCTGGGTTCAAAACTCCGTTCTGCCCATTATTACCCATGACTTGAGTGATTTGCTTAAGCTCCCGATGCTCTGGGGATTGTGGTGATGATTAAGTGAGATTGTGTATGCCAAGTACGTGATATAGATTCTGGCAAGTAGACAAATTACCATTTCTGCTATTCTTATTCTCTTCCTTGTTTTCCTTAAGGCTACTGATACTTATTGTCATGTTGCCTTCCCAAAAGATCGTACCAATTTACAG
This sequence comes from Rhinolophus sinicus, assembly GCF_057876585.1. NCBI lineage: Eukaryota > Metazoa > Chordata > Mammalia > Chiroptera > Rhinolophidae > Rhinolophus > Rhinolophus sinicus. Next base: position 29,243,997 of record NC_142512.1, read on the forward strand.
AACCACAGGCAATACAAAAGCTGGCCTTTACTACCGTACAACCCACAACTTGTTTAAAATTTTGCTTATTTATTAGGAATAAGTTGGTATTAGCTTATGTTGCTTTCATGGATGAATTATCTTCCTAAAAGTACACATCTGTAGGTAAATAACATTTTGAGATCACTTGAACTAGGATAGGGAGTGTGTGTGTGTGTGTGTGTGTGTGTGTGTGTGTGTGTATAGAGAGAGAGAGATGCAGTGAGGGGAAGGAATGTATCTAACATCCATGTAGTTATGCAGAGCCTTTAGCTGCATGACATTGGCCTTGGATTACATCTTGCTTTCCTGCTAGTGTCCATGACACTTGCAGCTATGGCACCACATCCTTCCTCCTATAAACACTTCCGTTTGGGCCCTTCTTGTCTTTCCTGTAGCTCTGTGAGGATTCACTCCCTCCTGGGGACTTGGAGTCACATGGAAATTGGTAATCCTTAAATATAACTGACTACTTCAAGCAAGAAAGAATATCCTCTGGCTCTCATTAGATTCTTCTAAGTGCTTTCTCTTAGGCTGTGTAGGTTATAACATAAAGAAAAGAAAATACAAGAGTCAAATTGATAGCCTCTACCTTAGGTTCTGTACGAGGGGACAAAGGTTTGGACCTGAATTAAGTCTTTGCCACCTTCTGCTCCAGAAGTGGGCTGCATTTTAAAGGTAAAGTAAGTCCCAGCTGTGTGGGGAAATAGTATAAGTTTTCTATTGTGTAATGTGTATGTGTAATTCCTTTTCTTGTCTCTGCATTTTTGTCCCTGAGATTATCATATTTATATACACTGTCTCTTTTTTCTTTCTGACATTTCTAACATCTATACTTTGCTATGACAACTATAGAAAACTATAGAAAAGAAATCTAACCACTGTTAAATTATTTAGAGTATTTACCACCAGCTTTTTTTTCTATATATAATTTATGATTTTTTAAATGAAGTTTGAATCATATGGTATTATATAGTGTTATTTCCTGCCTTTTCTCACTATTATATTGTGAAACATTTACCCAGATTTTCAAAAATATGATGATTGTTATTAGTATTATTTTACCTTATAATATATTTCACTTAATGATTCCACAATTGTTATACATTGCGGTCATTTCTAAATTTTCATAATTATAAATAATCCAATGATGAGTATCCTTAAACATACATCTTTATTTATATCAATTACTCCCCAAGGATAATGTATTAGTTTTCTAGCCCTGACATAACAAGCTACTACAAACTGGGTGACTTACTATAATACAACAGAAATGTATTGTCTCACAGCTCTGGAGACCACAAGGTAGAAATCAAGGTGTTGTCAGAGACATGCTCCCTCTGAAACCTGGAGGGGAAAATCCTTCCTTCCCTCTTTTATTTTATCTCCTGTTGTTTCCTGGCAATCCTTGATATTCCTTGGCTTGTAGATATGTCTCGTACTCTTTTCTTATAAGGGCACTAATCATATTGAATTAATAACCCTCCCTATTCCAGTATGACATCATCGTGACTAATTATATCTGCAATGAACCCTATTTCCAAATAAGGTTACAATCTGAGTTACAGGGGGTTAGGACATCAACATACCTCCTGGATGGGAACAATTCAAACCATAAAAAATAGAATCACAGGATCAACACATAGGAACATTTTTCAAGACTCAATACATTTGCCAAAATTTTCTTCAGACGATCATAACAAATTTATTCTGCATGTGAGGGTGCCTGTCTTATGGTACATTTGTCAGCATTAAATATTCTATTTTTTAATCCTAACCAATTTATCAGATAAAAATGTTATCTCACTGGTTTAATTGACCAGCATTTGATTAGTGAGACTGAACATTTTATTCACATGCTTATAGCTATTAGCTATTTGTATTTTCGACTGTAAATTGTTTATGTATTTGCCTGTTTTCTATGTTGTTCTGATTTATAAAAGTTGATGTAAAATTATATTCACCTGTCATCTAGCCCATTTGTTTGATCTATTTCCAAGTTTTTTTCTTTTTAATTTCAACTTTTATTGCTACATTAAAGTTTATTATTTCTTTTTCATTTTATATTTAGATAGTCATCCATTTTTAGAATTAATCAAATATCCATCTATGTTTTCTTCTAAATATTTTATACTTTCATTTTTTAGATATATTTCTTCAAGTTCTACAATTTATTTTCAGTGTATGGTATGAGGTAAAGCCCCAGTGAGGCATTTTTATACAATTTTCCACACACAATTGATGATATACTTTCTTACCTACTGTGACATATACTTTATAAAATATTAACTTACTTAATCTCTTAAAACTCCTATGAGATAGCTAACTATTATTATCCACATTTTACACCTAAGGAAATAGGCACAGAGAGGTTCAGTAAGGTGTCCAAGGTTACACAGCTAATAAATGGCAGAGATGGAATCTGACACAGGTAGACTGGCATCAGAGACCCATTCTTAATTAAATTAGTTAAATTGTAAATGAGTTAATATTTGTAAAGAATCCAAAACAGTGTTTGGCCCACAGTAATCTTTGCATAAATGTTTGTTTAGTAAATGCAATGAAAATGTCGTGGATTTATCTATCCTAAGATCTGTTTCAAGATCTGTCTTGGATTTTTCTGTTCTATTTTTGATGATTAAAACAGCATTTTAAATTCTGTTAGGGCAAGCCAATACCCACACACACTATGCTTTTGTAGCACTTTCCTTATTGGTCTTGCCTGCTCATTCTTCCTAACAGACTTTTTCACCCATAATTAATTATGAAAATTTCAAATATAAAGAAAAGTTAAAAGAACTATATAGTGAACACCCTAGATAAACTTTCAAATAATGTATTTCAAAACTCAAATGAAAACAAAACAAATCCACAAAATCTGCTTTTGAGGATTCGACGGAAACTAATCCACACTACGGGTTGATTTGATAACATCAATATTAGTATGAATTAGTATTCTCCTTCAGAAATGTGGTCTATTTCTCCACCTATTCAGGTATTTCTTTGTGTTTCTTAGTAATTTATTTTTGTTTTGTCACTCAAATTTCTTGTTAATATTAATGAGTGATTTTTTTCTTTTGATTGCCTTGGTGAAAAGGGCATAGAGGAAGGTCTCCTTGTGACATTTTCACTTGTTATTGTCAGGCATTGGGGATATAAATTAATATAAAAAAAAGTATCATCTAGTGGAGAGATGTACGAGAATTATAGAAGAATTGTTAATTCATTCACTTATCTCAACATCTAGTGAGCATATGTGGTATGACAGGCTCTGAAGACACATGGACGAATGTGTCCGTTTCTTTGTCCTTGGGGAGTTGATTCTTGGGAAAGATGAATAGATGGTCTAAATAATATAAAGCAAGGGAATAAAATGCCACAAGGAAGGTCAATAAGGCTGCACCAAGGAGATAATATTTGGCACACAATGCCAGGTAAACAAAAGTTCACCAGGAAAAGAAAGGAGAAAGTGGAGAAAGAATTCATGTGAAGGTATGGGAAGTTGGGGCATTTCTGTGGGAAAGGCTGAGGGAAGGCAAATGGGGGTTGCTAGGGACGTGCTCAAGAGCATTGTCTTCGGAGAGAACCGTGCCTTTGTTTGGTGTAGCTGAAGTTTGCGGTATTTGAAATGGGAGTGGATTCTGGAAAGCTAGGGAGAGGTATATAATATGTAAGGAATTTGAATTTGATCATCAAAGTAATACGGTAAGGAAAGGTTTTGAAGCAGGAGTTTTGATTAGAATTACTTTTTGACGAAAATCGTTCCTTCTGGCACCAAGGATAGCTTGGAAATAGGAAGAAAGGCTGGAAAGATGCTGGGAGTCAGACTGAAAAGCATGGCATGCCATAAAGGAGCTAAACCTGCCGTTTGGACCTTAACTTGCAGATAACAGTGATGTGATCAAATAAGTAATCAAGTAGTAAAATAAGCCATGACAATGAGTGGCACAGACAATAACTGTAGGTATTCAGGGGAGGGAGTTATCACCACATTAATCTCGTCCTAGGCAGGAATCCCAGCTCTTTCTCTCATAATCTGTGAACAAATTTTATAACCTCAATTTCCTGATCTCTAATAAAACGCTGAGGCCAATAATACCTACCTAAACACCTGTTGCGAGGACTAAATGAGAAAAGCGTATTAAATACCAAATACATAGTAGGTACTCAACCTTATTTCCAACCATGCCAGCTCCTCCCACCTTGACTGAGTTTATAGTTGAGAAATTTGCATTTTTACTTATCACTGTTTTCAGGTTCCTGTACTTCTCAAAATCCTCTATCCATTTCCCTTTTTCATGTCTACATTCTTGCACTTAAATGCTACCTTAAGACAAATTTATTTTTCTTGTATATTCCTTATCCTATCCTGTTTTTCACCTTTCAAATCACCAAGAGCATTCTAGATCTGAAGGGACCAACTCCCCCCCCCCCCCCGCCCTGTCCATTTCACTATATCACATTTCTTAAGATTTGCTTTGCTCATTCTTTCTATCTGATTCCAGGGTCAAAGATCTTGACTGATAGCACAAGCATTTAGCTTAGGGAGACAATGTCTTATTCATTTCCCTCTTCCGGCTTCTGAGAAAATAATACTGCACAACTCAAACATCTTGGGAGAGTGAGAAATATGAACCGACATCACCCACTCTTCTGCCTTCTTAGGTTTGGGCCCAGAAGTCAACCAAATAATGTCTTTGTCAGTAAAATCCCAGTGCCTGCAACTCAACCCAAAGATTGACATCATTGTCCCCAGACCCATTTTGCAATCTGCAATCAGTTTTTCACTGTAAAAAAACAAAACAAAACAAAAACTGCATTATGTAAATTTGTCATAGTGCGGATTATCAGGGAAGAGGAGTATCTTGTGTCCTGGATAAATATTGATTTGTAAGCATATCCAGAGCTGAAGCTGCAGTATTCATTTATTTAACAAATCTTTATTGCGATCTCTGTGCCAAGCATTGTTCTGAGCTCTGAGATAGAGCAGTAAGCAAAGTCCTCGCTCTCGTGGAGCTTACATTTTAGTGGGAGAGACAGATAATAAATAAGCAAGTGCATTAATATATAAAAATATGCTAGTTGGTGATGTGTACTATGGATGAAAATAAAACAGAAGAAGAGGGAGAGGTGAAGAGAAGGTAGCACAGACTATTTTAGATACGTGCATTTGTTTTGTTTCATTTTTCTTTTTTTAATTATGAAGGTATAACATACATGCTGTAGAGTATGTGAAGTGTACAACTGTGTACAACTTGAATTTTTACATACACTCATGTGACCACTGCCCAGGCCAAGAAATAGAACATTTACAGTGTCCCAGAGGGTTCCCTAGTGCCCCCTCCCTGTCAGCTGCCTCTGAAAGAAAATGGATGCATATTTTGACTTCTATTACCATCGATGAGTTTTACCTGCTCTTGAACTTCAAATAAATGGAATCCTAAAGTATGTATCCATTTGTGTCTGGCTTCTTCCACTCAACATAATGTCTGTGAGATTAATCCATACTGTTGCATGTAAAGGCAGTTGTTCTCTTTATTGCTTTGTACTATTCCATTTCATGATTAGATCACAGTTTATCTGTCCGCCTGTTGATAACATTCGGATCATTTCCAATTTGAGGCTATCATGAATAAAACCGCTGTGTTCTTGTATGTCGAGGAGTAGAATTACTGGGTCATGGAATAGGTAGGTGTATGTGTAGTTTTAGTAATTAATGACAAACAGCAATTGAACCGGTTTACATTCCTGCCAGCCAAGTATGAGAGTTCAGTTCCTGCACATAGCACTTCATTGCGTCCATCTTTTTCATTTTAGCCATTCTACGAATATGTGTTTATAAAACGACTTTCAAGCAGAGACCTGAAGGATGTGTGCTCTGCTTGGAACACTTGGCCTCTGGAAGAGAAGCAGGAAGGCCTCAGGCAGAAGTGTGTTGTCAGAGAAGCAAAGAGACCAGTGGGGCTGGAACAGAATAAGCAATGGGGAGAGTAACAGGAGATGAGGTAAGGGAAGCAGGAGCTGGGGTGAGGACAAAATAAGCCATCGTAAGGTTTTTATGCTGGGATAGAGAAGAAATCATTGGAGGGTTTTGAGCCGAGGATAGACATGATCTAAGTTTTTAACTGGACCCCTTTAGCTGCTCTGCTGAGAAAAGACGGAAGAAGAGCAAGGGAAGAAGCAGGGAGAGCTTCTGCCGTAATCTAGCAGAGAGATGGTTTGGGCTTGGGTCAGGGTTGCGGCATTTTAGGAAGAAGTAAGAAGGCATCTGATTCTGGATATGTTTTGAAGGTAGACCTGACAGGGTTCTCTGATAGGTTTGGGGTACAAGAAAAAGCAAGTTTTAACATCAAGCATAACTCCAGGTTTTCAAGCTTGGGTAGGATGGGATTGAACCTAGGTTTTCTGTACAAACTTTTTGGTAGAATTGATCACACAGAGAATCCGGCAGGGGTCACTCCTTCAAACCTCATTATAATAACATCACGTTTAGGCAATAGTCCCTGAGACAGCTTTGCTGGAACAGCCTTGAACCTACTTGTACCTGTAATCAAAAAATCATTTCTACTGGAGGGATGTCAGTCAGTTTACAATTATACCTGACAAAGAGCAGCTTTGTTTATAAATCTCTTCCAAGGGATTTGTGATTTGCACTTCACAAATCCCCCATGGCCAGTTGCTTCACCTCAAAAACAAAGCCATTTAAAAAGCAGAGACGCAAGAGGTGTGGAAGAGGCAAGGGAATCTAGGTCGGGAAAAGTAATGCCTTCTCGTAAGAAAATAGCACAAAGCTATCCGTAATGCTTAGTTAAGGTAAACAGAGCTCTGGGTCTTACAAAAGTGCACAGAAATGACCTCAAGAGGAAACAAAAGTACTCCTCTTCTTTCCCAGTGCAAAGCACACCTAAGGGAATTGAATAAAATGATCCTGGTCAAGCAAAAGTACAAGAGGAATATTAAATATGCACAACACAGCTGTTTTGCCTTCTCAGAGAATTATCCAAAATGCTTACGAGTCCGTTTTCTTACCTGACGACGACAAAAACCCATAGATTTTTGCCTTTACTGCCTTCATAAAGGGGGTGAGAAGAGCACACAACAATTTGTGTCACCCTATTCTGAAAAAATGGAATTAAAAAACTTTCAAGTGACAGAAAATGTGTGACTAATCATCAGTAAGCTGTTCTATAATAGAAATGAAAGCACGAGGAAGTGGCATCTTTCACTGGCTTCCCCTGGTGACAACAAAGGGCCTGCATATTCAACTCATATTCAAAACCTTAGGGTGGAATTTGAGATTGCAACAGGTTCACCAGTGGGAAGCTGATGTGATCACTCACATGAAAGTCAAACCCGCAGCCGTGGCCTGATCACCGGGTCCTAATTAACTGAACTAACCAGTCCTTTACGGCAAGCTGTGACTCATGGCCCACAGGCTAAGCATAGTTTTTACATTTTTGGGTGGTTAAAAAAGACTCAAAAGAAGAATAACATTATGTGATATGTGAAAATTATATGAAATGCAAATTTCAATATCTATAAATAAATTTTTATTGGCACATACCCCACTTATCCACTTACGTAGCAGCTATGGTTGCTGTTACATTGTAATGGCAGGGATGAGTAGTTGTGACAGACCCTAGAGTTTGCAAAACCTAAAATAGTTACTATCTAATCTTTTACAGATAAAGTTTGCCAACTTCCTGTTCAATATCTGATGCACAAAGGTAGAAAATATCTGATGTACACTGATGTACAAAGATAGAAAAAACAGTTGAGGAATTTGTATTTCCAACATGCAATTGAGGGCACATCCTGGAAATGGAAAAGCACAGAAACAAAACTGGTTAATATTGCATGTCTATAGCTTTCACCTGCAGCCCTTGGCATTCATTCTTTCCAGGCAATAAAAAAGAGAGTGATCACTTTTCCAAGAAAGGAAAGGGATACTAATCCATTTAATCGGCTAGAATCAGATACTATTCATGCTTTCTGCTCTTAGATTGTCCTTTTCCATGGTGAGTTGGTAAAAGAGAAAAGGGTGCTTAGCGTCAGATAATACACAATGGTGGTTTAGTCAGCCTGCACACAGTTGGCTTAAAACTTTCAGAACAGATTTTCAGAGCAGAGACCTTGCTTGCCTTTTCTATTCCTATATCCCTAGAACCTCCATATTGTGAGCACCCAAAGAGTTGTTGAATGAACACATAATAATAAACTCTGTGCACACACTTATAAAGAAAGTTGGCTACTGTATCTCACGTTTTCTTCAAGCTGTGGTGTTGAACAAAATGAACCATTTTGTCCTTGGCCTCTCATTGCTTTGGGGAAACTGCAGCAGCAACACTTGAGATCTCTGCTCAATCTCAGGACTGGAGCATTCCAGAACAGAGTGGCCCCTAGTCCCCTCTCTGAGCTTAGGTTAAAGGGCAAGTATTCAGTGAAGGCCCCTCAGGAAGATTCATTTCTGATTCCAGCTTACTGGGTTGGCCAAGATCAGATAGGCCTCAGGCCAGTATGAGCAGAGTCCTGTTTACAACTTTGCTCAACCTCCTTATCGCCTCTTCCTGCAGTCTGGACTCCAGTCCTCCTCCTCGAAGTGTTTTTCAAAGACTGCTGACTATGTGACAAGAAAATACCAAGCAAACCCCAAACAGGAATGTTCTTATTTACACAAAGGAAGCTATTTTATCTTCATTCATTAAATTCTGAAAGAAGTTCATAGATCCCTAGCTTTCTCCCCCCTCACTGCAAATATTAGATTCACTAAATTATCTGCAAATTAACTCTGAAGAATGTTGTTGTTGTCCACCCAAATACAGAGTTTCCGTAATTCGGTTTCTCTTTTCCTGCTCTTTTCAACTTGAAGTTTTAATGAGGATCTACCATGTACCTCATGTGGGAAAGAGGGAAATAGCAGAGGTGAATAAGATGAGCGTCCTGCACTCCAGAAGCTCAGTGTAATAAAAGTTCGTTTTGTTGTACATGACTGCAACACCCAAGGAAAAGTGAAATTTATATACCTACACTACACATTGCAGACAGAAAGAAAAATGTAAGAAATCTTGGCTGCCCTGGACAGTTTTACTTTTTTTTTTTTTTGTAAGATTTTATTGGGGAAGGGAAACAGGACTTTATTGGGGAACAATGTGTACTTCCAGGCCTTTTTCCAAGTCAAGTTGTTGTCCTTTCAATCTTGTTGTGGAGGGTGCCATTCAGATTCAAGTTGTTGTCCTTTTCAGTCTTAGTTGTGGAGGGCGCAGCTCAGCTCCAGGTCCAGTTGCCGTTGCTAGTTGCAGAGGGCACAGCCCACCATCCCTTGTGGGAGTCGAAACCGGCAACCTTGTGGTTGAGAGGACGCGCTCCAACCAACTGAGCCATCTGGGAGGCAGCTCAGCTCAAGGTGCTGTGTTCAATCTTAGTTGTAGGGGGCGGAGCCCACCATCCCTTGTGGAACTCGAGGAATTGAACTGGCAACCTTGTGGTTGAGAGCCCACTGGCCCATGTGGGAATCGAACTGGCAGCCTTCGGAGTTAGGAGCATGGAGCTCTAATCGCCTGAGCCACCGGGCTGGTCCAACAGTATTTACTTTTTATGATGACAACAAAAATTCCAACAAGAGCATTTTGGAGTCTATGCTATTGTTTATGATCTTTTAAAGAATGTTGCCTAAATAGTCTCAAGACATAAAGAGCCAGAACCCTACTGGTTCTCCAAAATATTAAACACAAAAGCACTACCAGCTAAGAATGAAAATTTCCTGTGCCTACCATAAAAAAGTAAGGAACCACAGAGGAGTAAGTCAGATCTCCAGGTTCTCTCCAAGTTCAGATTATAAATATTAATCCTCATGCTGTATATCATGAGTTTTGCTATCAGAAAATCTCGGTTTGGATACTCTGCAATTTATTGGTCATCAACCTTGAGCAATTCTCAGAATTCTCTGAGCCTGCTTCTTTATGACTACCTCAAAGGACTTCTACAAGAATCAAGGAAGGTAATATATATAAAAATGCCTTAGAAATAATTCCCCACCAATCCCTTCAGAAAGACTGCATCTTATTCCTTATTAAATCTCCAACATCTAGGACAGTGCCTGGCACATAGAAGACACTGTCGCGGCTGCTCACCTAATTCATGAGGCAGGTAGAAATTCAGAAGGAAGATTTATAAAGAGGAGGGTCAGCTGGGCAGAGTCTGCTGGAGACTATTGCCTTGAGTCCTAGTTTCATCAGAAGTTGGCAGGAGGGGAGGGAGGCAAAGAAAACTTTCAAAAAGTCCCAAACTAAATTACACTTGTTAAATTGAATCATACCAGAGGTCCAAATCTCAAAATAGAAGATTTAGTGCCACCATTACAATCCCCTTGTCTTATCATACCTTACTGTATATATTCTTTTGAGATACTTTTCTATGGAGAGATAAATAAATACATGCATTTTTACCAAAATGAGATTTTATATACATGTTGCCTTACAATCTGCTTCAATTTAATGATCTCTACTTAGTTCAATAACTTTTCATCTCATTTAACACCCACGTACAAATTTCACCAATCTGAAAATGGCCTTTACAGCTGGTTTATCAAAACCAGGATTTAATCCAGAACCATGCATCTGGGGATTACGTACTATAAATCCCTCAATCTTGAAGTGGTAACACAGTGGAGATCTTTACTTGTGAAGGAAAGTTATTGGGGCTCCTCCTTCGGTCCTTGAGATTTTGCTCCTAGAGTGAACAATAACGTTTCCACTTTGAATTTGAATGACTATATGTCAGGAATGTCACTGAAGGCATTTCTACCACACCTGGCAGAATCTCAGACTTTACCCTAAACCAAATGCCAGTTGCACAGGAAAGTAGACGTCAGGTAGCAAAATATGAACAACATTTCAAACAGAATGTAGAAGGAAGAACACGGAGCAAGTGCCCTCTACCTGATCCTGCAGGAAGATGTAATGAATGTCCGCAGAAAACAAGGTACTGGCAAGGTTACAGGATTTCTGTTGCTCAGGGATTTTTCAGGAATTAGTGCTAATAATTAGTTTCAAGAACCCAAAAGAATGACACCAGAAAATCAAAATACAGTAACGTTCATTAACTTTTATGTTTTCCTACAGGAGCTCTTCAAAAGCAATTTTCCAGGTTTTAAGTTTGTTTTACCAGAGCTCAGGTTTAGATATTATTCTAATCAAATCCTTGGTTTGTAAGAAAGTGTTCACAATTGAATGGGGGAGCAATAAGACAAAGCAGTATCATGAAAATCCTTTGCAGTCCATTGTTGTAGCCTACACTATGTTTTCACTAATGCCTGAAAATGTCCTATGAATAGAAAGACGACTTTGGCATAACTAAATCAACACAGACTAGATGGCAAAATTAGAAAAGTAAGCTATAGAACAATATAAATAGTATGATGTTATTTGTGATAAAATGGAATAGTTTGTTCTTGAAAATACTCTGAACACATGGCAGACAACTGTCATCTTTGGGATGTGGAACTGGCTGAAGAATGAGAGATCCATTTTTTACTCTACACATGTCTATAATTTTTGGATTTTAAGAACAACATCTTTACCCTCTGATGTTTCCGGTAGACCAGAAAATGTACTGAAAAAGTAGTATAACACAGACACTAAAAGCATACTCATTAATAAAAGGTAATCATTTTAATGGTGGTATCAGGATAGGACTCTAGTGCAACAAGATGACTATTTTATCAGGATTTTCTTGTAGATTAGAGGTGGACAAAGCAGCACAGCCTATGGAATTTAAGTTGCAAACCAAAGTGGGCATCAAGGAGCTGAAATGGGTTGCTCTCCATGGTTATGAGAGCTCCCAATCACAGAAAGAGCACGATTAGAAAATAAATGCTCTTCTATCAGAGATAGAACTATTCCTTTTTGGGTAAGTTTAGAACAGATGATCAATAAATGCTAACATTCTAAAAATATTAAAAATCTAAAATATTTTCATTAACCCAAATTCTATCTAAAGACAGGTGAAATAAACATTTATCTTCCCATATTGTTAAAGTCCTATTATAGTCTTCTAAAACACAAAAATAATTTTTTAAAAATACACATAACATAAAATTTACCATCTTAAAAACTTTAAAAAAAACAACAACTTTTTAAAAAAGTTTTGAGTGGACTTTTAATAAAATGTCAGTTGGCCAATTTTATACACAAGCTTTTTTCATGTTTTGTTTTCAAATAAGTAATTTCTGCTTTGGCAGTACAGGTTCTCCTGGTAACCTCTGTGGATGACTCTATAGGCGGAAAACCCTAATTATCTACCACCCCAAAATTATCAAATTTATTTTGAGCTTATTTTTTAACCACATTTTTTATTGAATCCATCTTAACCATTTTAAAGTGTATAGTTCAGTGGCATTAAAAATATTCACATTGTTGTTTATCCACCAGTACCATCTATTTCCAGAACTCTTTTCATCTTGCAGAACTGAAACTCTAGGGCCGGCCCAGTGGCTCAGGTGGTTGGAGTTCCGTGCTCCTAACGCGGAAGGCTGCCGATTCGATTCCCACATGAGCCAGTGGGCTCTCAACCACAAGGTTGCCAGTTCAATTCCTCAAGTCCCACAGGGATGGTGGGTTCCGTCCCCTGCAACTAAGATTGAACACAGCACCTTGAGCTGAACTGCCGCTGAGCTCCCGGATGGCTCAGTTGGTTGGAGCCTGTCCTCTCAACCACAAGGTTGCCGGTTTGACTCCTGCAAGGGATGGTGGGCTGCGACCCCTGCAACTAGCAACGGCAACCGGACCTGGAGCTGAGCTGCGCCCTCCACAACTAGGACTGAAAGGACAACAACTTGAAGCTGAACGGCACCCTCCACAACTAAGATTGAAAGGACAACAGCTTGACTTGGAAAAAAAAGTCCTGGAAGTACACACTGTTCCCCAACAAAATCTTTAAAAAAACAAACAAAAAATAAACAGAAACTCTATCCATTAAACAAAAGCTCTCCATTCCCCCCATCCTACTCCCTGGCAACCACCATTCTACTCTCTGTCTTTATGAATTTGATGACTCTCGGTACCACATATAAATGGAATCATACATTATTTGTATTTCTGTGTCTGGCTTCTTTCACTTAACATAATGTCCTCAAGGTTTATCCATGTTGCAGCATATGTCAGAATTTCCTTCCTTTTTAAAGGTGAATAATATTCTACTGTATGTACACCACCTTTTGTTTATCCGTTCATCTGTCAGTAGACTCTTGGGTTGCTTCCACCTCTTGACTATTGTGAATAATGCTATGAACATGGTGTACAAATATCTTGGCAAGTCCCTGCTTTCAATTCTTTCGTATATGCACCCAGAAGTGGAATTACTGGATCATACGGTGATTCTGTTTTTAATTTTTTGAAGAATCACCCTACTATTTTTCCATAGCAACCATTCCATTTTACATTCCCACCAAGAGTGCACAAGGATTCCTATATCTCTACAACCTTGCCAACACTTGTTATTCTGGGGATTCTTTTTATGGTAGCCATTCTAATGATTGTGAAGTGGTTCTAATAACTTTTTAAAACAAGTCATTTGGGTGACGTTATCCCAGAAGCTGATGAATTTAGCAAAAGACAACTTTTTTCCTGAGAAAAATGTTGCCATAATTCTCAGCATTTCCAACCTGAACCAAGAGGTATTTTTCTCCTAAGATGGTATCATTTATCTAAGTTTTTGACAGGGTAAATTCGGATTGCTGCTGGTAATTAATAGGACTGGATGTACCCTGTTACATTTTGCAAAGCCACATCAATATTTCTTATTTCAGAATCACATGATTTAAACATGATGACTGCAAAAAATATACCCAAGAAAAAGGGAAGTGAATTAGCTACAGAGGAGAAGGCACTGGGAAAGAACCTGTAAAAAAGTTATATAGTTCATCTGAACTTTTACTTAAGTACACAGAACTATATAGCTTCATCATTGGTAAGCTTTAATATTTGACTTCAAACATCACAGAAGACAGAAAAGATGAAACTCCGGATTTTTTAAAAGTCAAATTTCTTTATTTTATAATATAGTTAAAATGGTTAGAATGAGGAACTGAAAAACAAATCCTCCGTGTAACCCTATACAACAGATGGAAGAGGCCTAGCACTGATGTATATTAAACACTAATTTGTTTAAACAAAAGTCTTACTTGGAAGAGGAAGGAAAATACATGAGCTAATTTGATTCCTTTTAACACACTCTTCCCATGATCATATTTAAGGTCAGTGACAAAGGTTATGGAGAAAGAACTAGCCTGTGAACAGCAGTGTTGTGCAGTGAAAACAGTTTTGAACTTGGTTTCTGAAGAACTAGGTTTGTCACCTTACTAGCTGTGCAATCTGTGTGAGTCACTCAACCCATCAGAGTTTCAGTTTCCTCATCTATATATCAGAGATAATATCACTTACTTCATAGGACTCTGGTAAATGCTAAATAAGATAATAGGCGTGCTACCAAGTAGGGTCAGAGTACCTAGTTATTTTGTAGAGATTAAAGCATACATCCTAGGGTTTTGGAGAGGGTTTCTCAAGGAGTGACTTCAATCAGAATTTTTCATATTCCCTCCAGAAATATATTTCTTTCCCATCTCAGTAAATTGCCCATCATCCAACTACCCAGTTGGATAAGCCAAACCTACCAAATTAACCTAGAGATTTTCCCCCTTTTTTCACCCACCAAATCCATTGGTTCTACTTCTAAAATATATCTCAAATCCAGCCATTTTCTTGGTCTCCACTCCCACTGCCATATCTGTTCCCATCTTGCCCTTATTTCTACTCAGCAGCAAGAATAATCTTTAAAAATATACTACAGGGCCGGCCCGGTGGCTCAGGTGGTTAAGCTCCATGCTTCTAACTCCGAAGGCTGCCGGTTCGATTCCCACATGGGCCAGTGGGCTCTCAACCACAAGGTCGCCAGTTCAATTCCTCCAGTCCCGCAAGGGATGGTGGGCAGCGTCCCCTGCAACTAAAATTGAACACAGCACCTTGAGCTGAGCTGCCACTGAGCTCCCAGATGGCTCAGTTGTTTGGAGCATGGGCTCTCAACCACAAGGTTGCCAGTATGACTCCCGCAAGGGATGATGGGCTGTGCCCCCTGCAACTAGAAACGCAACTGGACCTGGAGCTGAGCTGCGCCCTCCACAACTAATACTGAAAGGACAACAACTTGAAGCTGAACGGCACCCTCCACAACTAAGATTGAAAGGACAACAACTTGACTTGGAAAAAAGTCCTGGAAGTACACACTGTTCCCCAATAAAGTCCTGTTTCCCTTCCCCAATAAAATCTTTAAAAAAAAAATAATAAAGCTGTTAAAAAAAAAATTATATATATATATATATATATATATATATATATATATATGTTAAAAAAAAATTATATATATATATATATATATATATATATATATATATATACACATACATACATACACACACACACTACATCTCTCGTCTGCTTAAAGCCCTTTAATGGCTCTTCTTTGCACTTAGAATAAAATGTGCATTCTTTACCACGGCCTGCTGAAAAGGCCCTGCATGATCTGACCTGCCTAGCTCTTTAGCCTTATAGTACACCTCCAATTTACTTTGCTCCAAGCACTCTGGTTTCCTTACTGATCCTTGGAAAGGCCCAGCGCTTTCCCACCATTTGCACGTGCAGTTTCTTCTGCCTCAAACACTCTTCCTTCAGGTTTTATCTCATACTTCAGGCTGAAATGTCACATCCTCAGAGAAGCCTTCCCTGACCACTAAATCTAAAGTTGCCCCCTGCCCCCTTAACCCTCTATCACATTATAATTAGCCATAATTAAGTTGTTTATTGGTTGTCTTCTCCCAAAGGTAGGAACTGTGTCTTGTTACCACTGTATCCATAAGCACCTTGCCCAGTGCCTGCCACGTGGGGCACTCAAATATTTGTTGAATTAATGAATAACTAAGTAAATTAATGAAAAGAAAGGCGAGAGAAAGTCTCAAAAATCTGTATTTGGGCTAGCTTCCCAGGTGAATCACTAAGGGAAAAGCAGGAAACAGATGCACACTCAAATTATAATAATTTGAGTATTGTTTAATAAGAGATCATTTACAAAGGTATGAGGAAACCACACGGATAATAAAATGCCCCAGGACTAGTAATAGCAGAGCTCTTACCACCCATAGGCCAGAATGGAGAAAAGTTGGAAGCTGTTACTGGAACCAAGAGGGAGAAGGTCCTGGAGACAGAACCACCATGAAATAAGCTTGCCCTTCAGTCAAGGGACTCAGCCAGCCCAAAGTGATTTTATAGAGAGGGACCTGAGAGAATCAATGCCAGCCACCCTCTCCTCCGTTTCTCTGATTTCATGCTAGGAATCCCCACTGGCCAAATAGGAAGGAGAATAGGACTAGAGATAGGGTTCAGATACCATTTTTTCTGTAAGGTTTTATTTCTTCCATTAGAAAAAACTAATACATATATATACTGAGGGTGCCAAAAAAATGTATACACATTTTAAGAAAGGAAAAAAACTGTATTAAAATTGTAATACTCAATATATACCGATAACAAAAGATGAATACAAGTCATGTGTATACATTTTTTTGGTACCCCGGTATATGTAACTCTGGATCAGGTTTTACATTGTTAAGCAATTACTGTTCTCTTGGGTACTGAACTCTTTCCTTGAGGCTCTAGATTGGACATTGCATGTGACTTTTTATGTAGCAATTGACATATGCCAGAACAATGATGGATTGGAATCCACTCCAAATCGAAGCATAATGAGTAAATTTTGCTTATATACTTACCATGTTTCCCTGAAAATAAGACCTAGCCGGACAATCAGCTCTATTGCATCTTTGGAGCAAAAATTAATATAAGACCTGGCATTATGTTACGTTATGTTATATCATATCATATATCACATCATATCATATCATATCATATCATATCATATCATCATACCAGGTCTTATGTTATAGTAAAATAAGACTGAGTCTTGTATTAATTTTTGCTCCAAAAGATGCATTAGAGCTGATTGTCCAGCTACGTCTTATCTTCGGGGAAACACGGTATCAGTTATTCCTATTCAAGAGCGCCAGATACATTTAGCTAAACTAATTCTAAAGAGTGGAAGTACACTGACCCTCAACTAACTTCAAAATGCTTTTTATTTTTGCATATGTTGAACACTTTTTACAATAAAAAAAAAGGTATGTTTTGAAGGTAAAACTGACAAATCTTAAAACAGAAAAGGCAAATAGTGAAGGAGCCAAAACTGTAAATCGGGTATTTGGAAAATGAAGCCTGGAAGCTTACTTACATTAAATTCAGAAAAACTTTTATACTTTTTCTGCATATACTTTAAAAAAACACACAAAAAAACTATGAATCCGAATAGCCACATTTGGAACACTTAGCTATCGTTCAATATTTTTAGATTGAACCTGCTCTTATTGTGGGCTTGATTCTGGAAAGTAAATCTTTTCACAACTGCCTCTATGCACAGAAACCTTTTTAAAAATAGACACTCCCTCAAGTCTTTTGTTCGCATGGTCACACACTGAAGCTTAGATGTTCCAAAATCTAATATGGCCACAGTAGACTTGATAACTCAAGTCATTTTTTTCCATCTTTAGAAACTTACACAAGAACACCAACAGATCTCCAGCTCCTGTGTGTGTGAACTGAACATTCCCTTTTGTTTCATACCTGGATGCTGTACATCTGTTTTGGATTGTGTATTGTGTTTGTGCACTTATGCTTTGATTCATAGTAACTTCTTGTGTTATGCAATTGATTTGCATTGAACACAAACTGTAAATAAAAAGAAATGGCTGAAAGAGTAAAAGGAGGAGGAGGAGGAGGAGAAAGAGAAGAACCAACCACACCAGTTCTAACCAGGGAAACTTGTAAATTCCCTCATTTCCGTTTCATCTAAAAAATGGGAATGTGATATCAACTTATTGTAAGAGACACATGAGAATGTATGTAAAAGTGAATAAAATCTAAATATTTATATAAATGTGACATTATTTTTCAGCAATATTCAAACTTTCGAACTCACTGTTACTTGAAGCTTAATCTGAATTTAAACATTTGAAAGGTTTTTTGTTTTTGTGCTGTTCTTCTCTAGCAATCTACGGGCTTGCTTAGCATAAGCTGTCTGTAAATCTCCAAGTAGGTAACTTAGGAAACTAAGAAACAAACACACATCAGCTTCTTTCTGACAATTCCTGGCCACAGCAGACTTCCTCCCATGTGAGCCCTTCCATGGTCAGCTACTAGCACTTCCTTCTCCAACTCTGTCAGGTTTCCTCACTTTACCCTTCCCGTCTCCACCTCTGCCACTTTGACCCCCATCCCCACCTATTATGAACTGTGCCCCCCCACCCCAAATTCATAAGTTGAAGCCCTAACCCTCAATGTGACTTATTTGGAGATAGAGCCTTTAGGGAAGTAATTAAGGTTAAGTGAGGTCATAAGGGTAGGGTTCTGTTTCCATAGTACTAATGTTATTATAAAAAAAGGAATAATACCAGATCTTTCTCTCTCCCTCTCTCTCTCTGTCTGTCTCTGTCTCTGTCTGTCTCTCTCTCTGTCTGTCTCTCTGTCTCTGTCTCTCTCTCTCTTGTTCTGTCTCTATCTCCCTCTCTCTTCTCTACATACAGACAGAAGGCCATGTGAGCAAGAAGGTGCCGTCTGTCAGCCAGGAAGAGAGGTCTCACCAGACACCATCCCTGATGGCACCCTGATTTGGAATGCCAGCCTCCAGAACTGAGAAAATTAATTTGTGGTTTAAGCCACCCGTCTGTGGTATTTTGCTATGGCATCCTGAGTGGATTAATACACTTGAGTTCTTCTATCCTCTCTCAAGTGCAAAACATCCCAGTTTTTCATACTCCCATTCTGCCCTGGAGTATAAGAAAAAAGATACTGCTTTCTTCTCTTCTCTCAACTCCTGATTACCTTCCAACGAGACCAAAAGCCCCAAGGAGGACAGGAATTGTTCTGTACGTTTCACAGCTGTAACCCAGGTGCCAGGCATGGCAGGCATTCGTAAATATTTGTTGAATAAATCACAACCCATTCCGTCTTGAAAGAGACCTTTGCTCACATGTCCTCTCTCTCCAGTATCTCCAATCTGTCTCCACTACCTCCTTCTCATTTTCACACATTTATAAGCCTCCCCATTTAGAACACAACTCACTTGATACTGCTGCCTTTTCAAATGTCCTGGTTCTCCAGTTTCTTTGAATAAGTGGCTGATTTTTACTAGCCTCATTTAGTACCATTCAGTCCTCTTCATCCCTTTGCAATCTGGTATCAGTTCCATCAACTAGAGAGATGAATGAACCTCAGTTAAGGAGACCTCCTTTTATACCAAATGCAATCATCCTATCCCAATGTCCTATTGATCTCAATGTCCTATTTTGGACACTGCTGATAACCACTTTCTTTCTTCAATTCTCTACTTTGGTGGGGTTGAAGACACTGTATTTCCCTATGTCTACTTCTCAGACCGTACCTTCTCTGTCTCCTTTGGGCATATTCTAAGGATTAACTCTGCTCACTCTTTTTCCTCACTCACTTCCTTCAAGAGTTTTTATTCTCTTAAATTACCAACTCTTTTGTTGATGACTCTTGATTGGGTTAATTGGTTTCATTTTAAATACAGAATCTCAGGCCTCAAATTAGCCCTCAGAACAGCCCAGTACCCCCACTATGTTTCTCCAATAGATTCACATTCCCACTCCCTAAGATGACTCTGACAAGCCTTCTCTTTCCTCAAGCCTTCATACCCCTTTCTCCATTCCAAGTTTTAGCAAAGACCTTGGTTCACCTGTCATTGAGAAATTAGAAACGTTCAGATGAAAACTCTCTAACCTTCCCACCACCAAAGCCACAAAACCCTGCTTTTGTATGCCATGATTCTTTTCATTTACAACAGAGAAACAGTGGTCCTTCCCATCAAAGGTCATTTCTTCACTTACGTTCTACCCCTCTCTTCTTTTTATTCTGTGTCACCAAGCTGTCCTGCCTCAAGGTCTTTGCACGAGCTCTTCCATCTACATAGAGCCCTGTTCCTTCTATTCTTTGCGTAGTTCATTCTTCTTGTTTTAGATCTCTGTGTAAATGCCACCTCCTCAAAGAGGCCTAATTTGACCATTTTACCTAACATTAGTTTGACTTATTTATCTCAGTCCCTTGTGTCTTTTGTATTTATTTCATGTTTGTTCACTCTTTTAGTCTTTATTCTCAAACTGAATGTAAGATCCATGAGACCACACATCATGTCTATCTTGCTTACCATTATACCTCCAGATCTAATCAGTGACTGACCTATAGGAGGTGCTCAATAAATATTTACTGCATAAATGAGTGATAATACTGATTTCCTATTTCTTCCAGAGAGGGAACTTGGTAATTGGAGGATAGCAGTGGGAAAGAGAAATTTCACTCTATACCCTTTTGTACTCTGAACCAGTGAATATATTACCCATTCAAAGACAAATTACATTAAAATTAGAAAAAAGAAGGCAGTTATATTATATCACTGTAGAGATGATGGTGGCTTGTACTGGGATGGTGGTAATGGGGTTGGAAAGAAATAAATAGAGTCGATATCTAGGATTTCATGATTGGGTATGAGGGAGTAAGTTATATACATAAGAAGTTCATCACAGCATTAATTATAATAATAATTAAAAACAACTTAAATTTCCAATGTTACAGAAATAGGTAAATCATGGCACACGTACTTGATTAAATAACTTCCCATCTTTTTAAAAGAATTTATAACATGGAAAACTGTTTATGTTATATTAAGTGGAAAAAATTGTAAAAGTATATATACAGTATGATCATGACCATGTAAAACCCCCCAAAAACTTTGATTTCACTGATATGTGGTATATAAACCCAAAACAACGAAAGAACAAGACAAACAAGTGAGAAACAGAAACTCATAGACACAGACAATAGTTTAGTGGTTACCAGAGGGTAAGGGGGGTGGGGGGTGGGAGATGAGGGTAAGGGGGATCAAATATATGGTGATGGAAGGAGAACTGACTCTGGGTGGTGAACACACAATGGGATTTATAGATGATGTAATACAGAATTGTACACTTGAAATCTATGTAATTTTACTAACAATTATCACCCCAATAAATTTAAAAAATAAATTAAAAAAAACAAACCCAAAACTATGCACTGTAAAAAAAAAAAAAAAAGAAAATGGAGCAAAATATTAATAACAAGTAAATGTCTTTGAGTTGTGGCATGATGAATTCTTAAAAAAGGTCCAGATCAATTTCTGGATCACATTCAAAGCAAAACCATAATTCCTCTTTCCTGATTTGTTGGAAAGGAGTGGCTAAGCTGGAAATCTGGACTCTTTGGTCAACTCCAAGTTGGCAGTTAAAAGTTTCTCTCCTCAAGAAAGAAACCAAAATTTGGAGAAGAGACACCTGATAAGGCCCTGGACAGCAAACAATTCTATAGTAGCTAGAAAGGCCTTTATTTTAAAATTAATTTGTAAAAGCATTTATTTCTGTTAATTGCAGAAAAATTAGAAGAACGTAAACAATGAAAAATAAGTCACTCATAATTCCATCATCATAAAAAGAATCCCACAATTAATACTTTGGTACATATCATTTCACTTTTAAAATAAATATGTATAAATATTTTTGTTTACACAGTATACAGTTTTATGCCTTAGTCTTTTCACTTAATATCTCACGTCAGTAGATAAAAAAGAGTAGTATTTTAATGATATCATTATATGGACCTATCATAACTTATTTAACCAGTCCCTTAATGTTGCGTATTTAGGTTTTTTACAAATTTTCACTCTGCATATGTATCTTTGGGCACTCATCCTATGACTTTCTTAGGATATTATTCCTATCCTAATTAAAGGATGTATTCAAATTGATCCTCAAAGTGTTTTGCCAATTTATATTCCCTCCAACAGTTCATGAATGCCTGTTTTCTCCATGCCTCTCAACACTTTCACTCTTGCCCATCTGAGTTGGAAATTGGTATCTCACTTAATTTTTTTAATGTATAAATTTTTTGATTACTAGGGAGGATAAACATTTTTTTTCTTGTTAACTGTTTACATTTGTGGATTACTTGTTCTTATCTTATGCTCCTCCCCCAACCATTGATCGTACCTGAAAAGTTTTTGACCAGAAAGAAGGACCACAAACCCTTGAAGAACTGATTGAATGCAAAAGGCTTAGAGTGAGTTAGGAAAGGAGGGATGAAGGAAGGGAGGAGGAGACACATCAAAGATTATAAAAGCAAAATAATTTTTTTTTGGTAGAAAACTATTTTAAATCAAACTTTATGGAATTGATATATTAAACAGAAAAAAAGTGGAGCAGTTCTGGTCAAATTGGGAATGGGTAACCTGCTCAATCTGCTGTTGGCTTTATGAATTGTCTTCTGATCTCCTCTTTAACTCTCGAATCTGACTGCTTTAGTTCTGATCTTGTTTTGATGCCTGATCTCAGACTGCTATTTACATTTTCCTTTTGGTTCTAAAATTATTACATCATGTTATTGCCTAGCAGTTTTAATTCTTGTTTTTAATGTCTCAAGTTTAGCCACCTACTTAAGACATAAAACTTTTAATTATCCCCACTCACCCAGCAGAAGCTGTCTATACCCTGTCTTGTTATTGTAGGGCTTCAAGAAACTAAATTTAAAACTACTGGACAAACAAGACCAATGTATTTGAGTTCTTTTCATGAACGATACAATGAGTTAAATTACAGCTGTTTTGGTAGAGTTCTCTGCTTTTCAAAGAAAAAGGCCTAAATGAATGGGAAAGTATATTATCATTCAATTTGACCATGGTATGAACTATACTAGTCACAACATAGGCATTTGGTGGCAGAGCAACCTATTCAAATTGCAAGTAGAATACCGTACACAGAAGGAACTAACATCACCCCTAAAGGGCTAGCTTTGCAAAGTCATACCTACAAAGTATATACAAAACTCCTAAATTTATTCTTCCAGAACCATCCTTTCATCCAAGGGCTAGTATACCCAAAGCATAGCCCCTCAAATGTCTATCATTTCAAAGAGCACCCATACTTACCATTTTTACAACCAAACTGGTTCTCCTCTCCAAGTTCCCCATTTTATGGCCTCTTTGGAGTTAGCAGTGACTTTCCCTTCCCCTTTTAAGCTGTAGTCACCAACTCTTATTAATTCTTCCCTTACAGAGACACAGAGTCAAATGTTTCTCTACTTACACTGCCACTACTTTCATCTGGACCCTTATTACTTCATGTCTGGATTGCTGCAAGTCTCCCATCCTATAGGCTATTGCCAAAGTAATTTTTATACAAGCTAATGTCATTTGGCTCTGTTTAGCCTTCTGACCTAGTTTCTGGACTGTTTTCTGGTCTAGGTTTTCATCTTTATTTCAGAGTAGAGTGTGGGGGAGGAAGAAAGCTTCCTTTAACCTTAACGTTCTTTCAGCTGGTGTAATAATTAAGTCTACATGAGACAGACTGCCAAGAGAAAATAATCAAATTTAATACACACACATGTATGGGAAGCCCACCTACATGAGTCAGAGACCCCACATACATGGCAGGTTCAGGGACAGAAAGTTAAAATGAGGTATATATGGCATTCTGAACTAAGGATGAGGTAAGTCACCTTGGGACTTCAGCGTATCCCTGCAGGACGGTAAGAAGAGCAGATATTCAGGAATGAATAGTTTGCCCTGTCACATAGATAGGTCAAAAAAGGTTATCTTTGATAATATTATGGGCCTCCAATTCAAATTCTTCTAGGTAGTTGTAGGGGCACAGTTTCTCTTGAGCCTATAGGGTCTCAGGTGCCTTTAGCTCAAAATAATCCTCATACCACAGAGGCAAGTCTTGGGGTGACTCATTCTGAACCCCAACAATAGGATGATCCAACTTTCCAAACATTAGTTTGTCACAGTGCTACACAAAAGAGGCAGAAAAGCTAAACATCACTAGTTGGTTTTTGAATTGTCTTCTGATCTCCTCTTTAACTCTCGAATCTGACTGCTTTAGTTCTGATCTTGTTTTGATGCCTGATCTCAGACTGCTATTTACATTTTCCTTTTGGTACTAAAATGATTACATCATGTTATTGCCTAGCAGTTTTGATTCTTGTTTTTAATGTCTCAAGTTTAGCCACCTACTTAAGACATAAAACTTTTAGTCCAGAACACTCTTCAACCTGGTGCTCTTCAATTGGCACTCTTATCTGCTGCAGATTCTGTTGATTTTTTTTTTAAATGCACCTTCCCAGGGCTACCATGGTGCACAACTCTAAGCAGAATCATTCACACTGTATTCTACGTTAATGGTTTCCCATACATATTATAATTTATGTTTTATGTTCTCTTATCCCAACTCAACAGCAGCTATTCTTTCTTTACAGCTGTGGCCACTAGATGCCCACCTACTGTCAGGGCCCTACCCCAATTTCTAGAATCAGCCCTGGCCAGAAATGACAGGTTTAATGGGACTCAGTACCAACTTACCCTTATTAATTATAGCCCAGTGCTATTACTCAGTTTTTCAGTTCTAGTGAGCTTCTTTCCAAGAGCTGGGTCCTAGTTCTGGTTGATATCTTGTGTCCTGTTTTGCCTTGGTAACATGTCAACGCTACAGAGAAGCTCTTACTATACTTCAGTGTCAAAACTCCCTCATGCCAATTGCTTGCTGAAATGCTTGCCAACTATAGTCCAATTGCCATGTACTTGGGATACTACTGGCATGCTGGACTAGACCTATAGCTGGTTCTGTCAAATCTAGGGCCAGGCTCATCCCAGCAGAAAGGTCTAATCACATCTTTTGACCACTTCTCTACCCTTACCCACCATATCTAGCTCAAAATGAAAGGATAGTTAACCTCTTATAAAATGTGATGCCTGAATCAGAAAAGCAGTATTCAGATGTTTTCTGATAATATCTACTCTCTTGTTATAGATACTATACCTTTATTAAGTGAATTTAAGTTACCTTGACTATAAAATTATCACACTTTTTAAACATCTTTACCATACTGGGTACTTTATTTTCTATTGGATGACACAAAATATATGCTGGCCCTATAATATGAACTGCTCTGAATCATAACAAAGCAAAATTTGGAAAGAAGAAATAACAAAAAGAATTATATCAAACATGATCAAAATGATCTCTAGTAACCATAACCATAAATTATAATAAGTAAAAGTGAAAATGACTGATTTAATAGATTACCTACCGAAGTTATTTGTTCAAATGTCAAGAAGCAACTTCTTTACCATAAAAGAGTTTCCATATTTTCTTTTATTTTCCTTACTCTAGAGAGAAATCTCAGGTGCATTTACTCATCAATTCATCAACTCAGCAAATTCTGCAAAAAAGTATCTATAAAGCATATGTGAAATTACAACTGCAAAAAAAAGAAAAAACAATGAAGAACCCTTATTTTGTTCTAGGAAAATTTTATTTCAGTTTAAACAAAAAAGCAAATGTTACTTATGTCATCCAAGGACAGGTGGGAGTATGATCATCATTCATAGCTGTAAACTGGCAAACTCCAAGTGAGAGATGTGATCTAGGTTAAAAGACATTTATTAGTCCAGATTATATTTACCTCCCAAAGAGATTGCGAAAATTAGTCAAAAAGATTACAAACAGATTTACATGAAATCACATCAGAAAAGCTGAGATAGTGAAGGCTAATGGTTTGGGAAATTCTGTTTCCACTTAGTACTCAAAAGAATAAAATTCTTAAAGATGAGGAACAGGTGGTTTATACTATAAGTATTAAAACCAATGATATGTACTTTTATCAGTTTCATATGATTATTAGGATTCAAGATGTTATTTAAAATCTAGATGTAGGCCCAAACACTTAGTCATTGACAAAAATGGAAAATTTACATTTCTTTACAGGAAACATAAAAATATGACTATTTGGTTCATCTTAATTTACAGTTGATAAGCCCAATTCTAATATTTATATATATTTAAAAAAAAGACATGGTAGCATTGTCACGCACCTGAAGATTCCAAATAGAATGTCCCCATTAACAACAGAAACCAAGAAATATAACTCAGTCTACAGATTTTATTTCTGATTAAGTAATAAACTTTCAGTTATTTCTTTGAGTCTGTCTTCTGTTAACAATGTACTCAGATAACATCATTGATTTCTGAGCTCTCCTTCCACTATATTTTTCCCTTTTAACTAAGATGTATGTAGAAATAACAAGACAACTCAGGATAGCTGTAATGGCCTTCAGTAATTTTGTTTTACTAATTAGTTGACTTATTCCGGTGAAGGCTAATATCAAATTATCCAGTAGTCTTTGATTTCAGAATTACTTATAACAGAATCATAAACAGAAATCTTAATCAATAATCTTCTACTTACATCTTATAACCAGTTATCTTTCTAAACAAACTATTTACAGATGCAAAATATGCAACATTGTTTAAAATAAATATACAATATATAGTTTCTAGATTCTCAAACAGGCTTAAAAATGAGGTAATAAAAACTTAATTGATTAAACTTTTTACCATTCTGGAAATGGCTTAGGAAAATGATGGTGAAAATTCTTTTTCTTAGGTCTTTTCATGTTTTCTTTGAATGCTTCTAAGTACTTCCTTTTCTATGCTGAAAAATTGTGTAAAAAATCCTTAAGCTTTGTTGGATAGTCTGTCATCACCCCAGTTGCTCCCAAATCAAAAGCTCTTTTGTATTCTTGTTCTTCATTTAATACCCAAATATACACCTAAAAATTAGAAGCATGAGAAGTATGAGAAGAAATGTTAGGATAGAAAATTATTTTTATAATAGCATTTATCCACTACAATCTCAGCACACTTAGAAATAATCTTTTATACTTGAAATTTTAAGAAATAATTGAACCCTTTAAAATATGCCATTTTGCTCATTAAATATGCACTGTCCCACCCCTGTGTCTTCAGCTATTCTCAATTACACATACGAGGTATGACAATTAAGTTCGCAAACTCATCCTAGAAAAACTGTTACATACCTCATTGCTGAATACCACTATAGTCACCTTCGAAGCACTCCCCTTGGGAAGCTATACACTGACACCAGCACCAAGTCCACCATTCAAAGTAATTTTGGAACTCTTTTCTGGAACGGCCATCAGAACTGTTGTCGTATTACCCTTGATGTCCTGAATGTCATCAAAATGTCTTCTTTCAATATTTCCTTTATCTTCAGGTAAAGAAAGAAGTCATTGGGGGCCATATCAGGTGAATAGGGAGGGTGTTCCAATACCGTTATATGTTTACTGGCTAAAAACTCCCTTACAGACAGTGCCATGTGAGCTGGGCACTCTTGTATCACATTGTTGTGATACAAGAGCTATGAATTGGTGAAAAATTCAGGTTGTTTTCATCTTAACATTTTCACGCAGCCTTTTCAGCAATTCCAAATAGTAAACTTGGTTAACTGTTTGTCCAGTTGGTACAAATTCATAATGAATAATCCCTCTGATATCAAAAAAGGTTAGCAACATCATTGCAACAAGTTCGCAAACTTAATTGTCAGACCTCAGTAAGTGGACTCTAGTTACTGAAATGCCACTGCTTTCTTGTCAACTATAAGGAAGAGATTAAGGTCTTCGTATGTGAACCAGTAAAGCAGAATCATCAGAGTTGGGACCAAATTAAGTCAGTTAAAAGTTCTTGCCCATTATGTTTGGGTTCAACTGGTAAACTATGCTGTTTCCAAAATGCATTATTCCAGAAATTTACCTGAATGCCTCGGGCAGTGAGGTGGTCAAACAAAGCTTTTCTCATTAGTAAACTAAAAAAGAAAAGCAGAACAGATCTTAGTACTTCTTAGCCCTACAAAGGACTAAAATTAGTCCTTAGTACTAATTTAGTCAATTTAGAATTTATAACTCCTGGTTGAATTTAATCCCAATGCTTCAGCAATACAAGCAATGGCTTCAAAGAATAATAGCTGCTGTGGATGCATTTATATCATAACTGCTGGATCTCTTTTCATTGCTGGCTGCTTGCTGGTGAACAACCAGAACCTTTTTTCTACTCCTTGCTGCCACTAGATCCTCAAGAGACCTTTTACTGAAGCAGCCCAATGGCTTCCTCATTCTCTCTGCTGGAGCCATAATGAGAGTGAGAAAGAGCGGAGAAGTCTGTGTTCCTAAGTTTGCAAGTTAAAATGAGGCAGTGAACTTGAGTCAAGTTCTATAACATCATAGTTCATTTACAGAATGAATTAGTCTTTTGTGAGCTATCTTAGAACCTAATGTTGTTTAATTACACTATCCTATATGTATAGGAGAAAAGCATTTTTTTTAGCTCCAAAAAACCAACTTCAAAGTGAATTTTTTAGAAAACAAATCACTTGAGCAAGATGGGAACTAACTGTACTAGAAACTTATGTATAGAATTCCTAGTCTGTTTATGTTTATTAGAATGATTAAGTAACAGAAACTGAAAAATCACATGCATTTAACATCAGTTAAAAATGTGTCCTTGAAAACTAGAAATTAAATCAGGAATAAAGCAAATAAACCCCAATAAACCCCCAGGCACAGAAAAAGATGAAACTGGTTTTCTATCTCTTTGAAAGAGGAGTTAAGTTAAAAATGTTGTAACTAAGGACTATTAATTAAGCATTCAAGGGTGGAAAGTGGGGGAGATCCAAGACAGGGGAGTAGATATATACTGTGCCTGCTTCCTTTTGTGAACAAATTAAAATTACAACTAAATTATAGAACAGTCAACCTAGAGAACCATCTGAAATCTAGTTGAACAGAAGTTTTATAACTAAGGATATAAAGAAGCAGCCACGTTGAGACTGGTAGGAGGGGCAGAGATCCAGAACTGGCTAACTCCAAACCTCCATGTGGCACTCGAAAACAGGGAGGGATAGCTCGGCTGCAGAGGTTCTCCCCAAGAGGAGTGAGGGACTCTAGCCCCACACCAGCCTCCCCAGCCCAGAGAATTGGTGCTGGGAAGAGGAGCCCCACAATATCTGGCTGTGAAAAACAGTGGGGAGGGGATTCCAACCATGTGGGTGGGATGGAAGTTGGCAGGAAACCCAGGTGTCCTCTTAAGGGCCCGAGCACAGACTCGATCACTCCCAGGCACTCACCTTGGGCTCCAGTGGAAGGAGAATAACTCAGGGGGTGTCAGAAACATACGAGGGGTAGATTGAGTTGTGTAGGTTCGGGAGAAGGGCTGGAGGACAGTCGGCATTTTCCCTGTGAGGGGGTCCTTCTCTCGTGCAGATGATAGGCTTGTGCCATCTTTCCTGTGTTGAGCCCTCCCACTATGCTTCTGGCCAAATATGAATCTGATTCATCTAGTGAGCTCCACAGCTCCACCCTGCTGACTCACTGGGACCCTACCCACCCTATACCCCCAACACTGGAGATACTTTCTCCAAGAGCAGCCAGCCCCAGCTGCATTGCACTCTTTCTTGGAAAACTGTCAGAGTCCAATAAACTCGACAGGTGGTGACTGGCCTCGTGCTGAGACTTTTGCTGAGTTGCTGCAAGCTCAGCATTGGCACCAAACCAGAATTTACTTTAACCTGGTGACTACAATTCTTCCCACTCTAGTGTTTCCCTGAGACCTTGCCTCACCCAACTGGGATACTG
This sequence comes from Rhinolophus sinicus, assembly GCF_057876585.1. Lineage (NCBI taxonomy): Eukaryota > Metazoa > Chordata > Mammalia > Chiroptera > Rhinolophidae > Rhinolophus > Rhinolophus sinicus. The sequence continues at coordinate 29,273,697 of NC_142512.1, forward strand.
CACAAGGCTTTATCAGTGGCTGAACCTTAAGGGAGCTGACAGGTGGCCATAGGCCTTGGGTTTTCCTGGCATTATGTGTAGCTACCCTAGGCCTAGTACTAATGGCAGATATCCTCAGTTTGCAGCGTGGCCTCTCCTATGCGCCTCCAGGGTTAGCACAGGCAGCAAACAACTGCGGATCACTTTGTAGCTCTTATCAGGTAGTCCCTGATTGGTCACTGGCAATGGGTGACCTGGGCCTGTACTGGAGACCCTCGCAAGAGGCACCAGAACCAACATACTTGGAGTTTTTCTTCAGACCACAGCAGAGCACCGCCTAATTAGCCCCACAAGCGGCATACACACAGGGCGGTCTTAACAAGCACCAGAGCCCACTGGGACAAATCTCACTCAGTGAGGAAGCCCCCCACAGAGCAGCCCATAAGCTGTGGATGAGGCAAAACCCCACAGCCACTTAGCCTGAGGGTCAATCCCACTCACTGATATGCCAATAGCAACCAAGGCTCAACTCTAACAGGAGGGTATACACAAACCACACAGGGGACA